>NC_057809.1:352850280-353099429 GCF_018294505.1 Triticum aestivum
CGATGTGGTAGATGCATTGGAATCACTACTGTAGGATGCTGCTAACACGACACTACGATCAGAGACCCTTTGACGAAATTGTGTGCGATGCATTAATCGCAAACGGTGATGTAAAAAAACTATCAGAAAAGGTGCAAAACATTTGCGATGGATGATACATCAAACACTGTTCAGATTTTAGTTGCGTGTGCGATGAGGGGCATATGGCTGATCTGTACGAACTGTTTGCGATGAGACAGAACAACAGAAACGAGCAGCCAGGTCAAGGTGTGTGCGATATACGACATGCATTTCACTCCGATGAACTGTTTGCAATGATTTAGGTGAACACAAACGATTCGGCGTGACAAGATGTGTGTGATACCCGGCAAACAGGTCGGTAATCAAAATTGTGTGCGATCATTATAGACAGCCCATATGGACTTTTTTTGTGAACTGTGTGCTCGTCAAGGCACACAGTTCAATAAACCAACCTGTGGGCGATAATGTACAAGATCTCTGTCGAATACATATTACTAACCATCTGCAATGAGATTGACAGGATAAACAGACATATATACAGTCTGCTTAATTTAGTCCTTCTTCTTCTTGTTGTTATTGCTGGATGGCCCCGTGACATCGTCTTAGCGAGGAGGCTTCTTGCCGCTGACCATTGGTTTTTCATTGCCACCGCCATCGTCATCGTCGTTGATGTCGTTGTCCTCCTCCTCCTCGTTCGACCATTCCTCCTCATCATCATCGTCGTCCTTTTCTTCGTCCTCCGATGGCTCCTTGTCCATCTGGTTGTCGTCTGACGAATCCATAGGCGGCGTCCCTTCCATGAACCAGATAAAATCGAGGTCTGGGCTCGACGCCGGACTCATGGAAGGCAAGTGGGATGATTCCGATGTTGACCTATCATCAGGCGCCAGACTGCTGACCGAACTGTCGTCCTCGCTATCGCTCGACATGGCTGCAGAGTGTGTGCTAGTGTGTAGCGCGGCCTGCCAGGGACGATGAAGATGGTGGACACTTAAGCGGGGTATGCAGAGAAGAGGAACTGCCAATTGAAGCGGGGGTTGACGTATTATCTAACCGCTGATATAATCAACTGCAATAATTTGTACCCAGTCGCTCCAAATTCCCGGGGTTGCGTATGACTCCTATTGGCTATTTGGCTGGTTTCCTTTTTCAGGACAAAAACAAGGAACGAGTTTTCGGATTATGCAACGGTACCAGTGTGAACGGAGTAGGACAATTGGCAAGCAATACATTGAGCTCTTCTTATTGATAAAGCTAGTAATAATCAAACTAGAAAGGAAAAGAAAAAAGGCAAAGAAATATATATGCACGAATCTTCGCGTAACATCAATGGCATAGGACCTAGATGTGCATTACTTAAAGCACAACTAGATGTGCTTTAGCAATACTGTCAAACGAAACCCCTAAGCATCTTTGCAAATAGCGCATAGAACATGGCTAATGCGACAACCACAACTACACATGCTAGTTCCTTCTTGTCTCTTTCTTTCATCTGTTGCCTGTGATTGATTCTTTCTTGCTTCATTGTACTGATTGTACATTCCAGATCACCCAGTTTCTTCTTCAACTTTACGTTATCTTCTACGAGCTTAGTGATAACACTCCGAGCCCTGCCATACCATTCTTCATCCAGCCAGTAAACAAAGGCACATGCCTCATATCCCTGCCAATGTTAAATAGTATTATGGATGAGCGGTAGCATTAACTGAAGTAAAATGATGAACTTAATTAACACTAACCTCTAAGGGACAACTAAGAAACCGCCTTCCAATGTCAAATCCCTCTGTGCATACACGTCGAGCGGGAGTGTGCCTGTGCACACTACTCAGCTTTTGGTACTTCTCGGTCGCGCATAACTCGGAGTCGAACTCGTGTTGCGGGAGTCTGGAGTCATGCTCCGGATCCGGCGGCAGATCGCTTTCCTGGCGGGGGGGGGGGGGTCATTCAGCACGAATTCAGCAAGAGCTATAGTTTGGACATGCTAAAATAGATCGGGGTAGATTGGAACCTGACAGGACGATTTTGATCCATAGTGCACCTGCCTTCTGATGACCTTAGGCAAGTGCTCGGCGGCGACCGCCGTCATGGCGGCGATACGATTAGGAGCAGCCGCACCGAAACCATCAGCACCACTCGTCCGCATTCCCCCAATGTCAGCACCACACGAGGGAATTTGGAGGCTATGTACAGATTTGGGGGAAATGGGGAAATAGCGGAGATAAGCTAACGGTCGAGAACTACTTGTGGAACTATATGTTGTATACGGCACACTATTTATACACGTTGTTTGTGTGTTAGGTATTACAACATCACACACGATTTCTGCACCAAATCATGTGAGAAGACAACGTAGGTTGGACAGCCGCACACTATAACCGTATGTGATGTACTACCCTGTCCATATAATTGAGTTATGGTGAGATACCGTGTAAATAGCCGCTCCGCGGATATATCCATAAAAAACAGCCGCTCTGCGTATAGAGATGGCGGCGGCGGTGTTGCATCATGTTTAATTTTTTTTCAGAAACTTGAAATGGGGATGATTCAAAAACCCCAGCACCACCTAAACCAACTAGGGTTACTAAATAATGTTCTCAATGAACCTGAAATGCCCTTCTAAAATGTTCATCGTTTTTGCCTTGGTCTAGAACCTCTAACAAATTATGCACACTTTTCTAGGACAAAAGAGGGTTACTGGATTAAATCATATAGTATTTGCATTTGGGCATTTAAATGCTATAAAATATTTTAAATGCTCAAATAATCATAAACTAAAATGTTTACTATTGGATATATTCTAAAAATTAGCCAGGATTAGTTTCATGATTCTTGGAAATGCCCTGGCATTTTTAATAAAGCCCTGAAGTTACAGAAATATTACAAAAGAGAAACAAATTAGCACAGAGAGAAGAGAGAGAACCCACCTGGGCCTTACCTGTAGCCGGCCCAGCTAGCTGCCAAGCCCACCAGGGGCAGGGGCGTCTTCCTCCCCGTGCCAGTAGGACGCCGCGCGCGTGGCCGCCGCACGTCGGCACGCTCCGAGCCACCTCCTGCTTCCGCCGACGTTGTTGGCTGGCTGGAGACGCCACGCAACCCCCTGACCCCTCTGGTCTATCCACTCCTCCTCTCCCTTCTTCTGCTCTCTCCCCGCAGCGCACCCAAGTGCACTCATCGCTACTGCTCGCTACCGCCACGGCCACCGTCATCTCCTCGCCTCACCATCATGTCCTAAGCTCCGCCATCGTCACCTATGCCTCGCCGACGACTCACGTGCCACCGGACGCCCCAAACAATCTTACAGAGCTCGTCTTGAACCTCCCGATGCCGAAGATCCCCTCGCCGCCCTGCTTCGCTCCGGTTCCTCCCCGGGGCTGCCATCTGCGTTGCCGTGACTGCTGTGAGCCACTGACCCTTCTCACCCCTCCGTTCTCGCTCTCGTGCACCGTACACGCCACCTCGAGCTCGCCCACATGCACCACCGCATGTGCTCGCCGCCGACGTGTCTCCGACCATCTAATGGTCCGGCCGTCGTTCCCAGCTTCCTCCCCGCGTCGCGTAGAGCACGTAGGTGCCACGCACGAGCCACCATGGCCGTCACAGCGATTACTCCGGCCACCCCAGGCCCAACCACCACCACTACTCGATGTGGACATGCGTCCGCATCACATAGATGCCTCCGCCAGCCGTTTAGTCGTCGGAGACGCAAACCCGAGGCGCGCCGCCCGGTGTCAAGTCGCCGGTGGGGTTTGTCCCACTTTGACCACGACTGGGCCCCCCTGTGTCGATGACATGTGGGGCCAGCCTCTGACTAGAGTTAGTTTAGGTTTTAATTAGTCCTAATTACCTCTGTTAGAGGTTAATCACCTCGCTAACTAACTCTGTATCACTGACATGTGGGCCCATGCCCTAATTAGTTAGGTTAGTATTTAACTTAGCACTAACTAACAGAGCTAGTTTGTTGTGTCACTAACCTGTGGGTCCCATAGGTCAGGGTTGACCTGGATGACTCCGTTGACCTGCTGACCTCAGCCTGACATCATGCTGATGCAATATATGTTTCTGGGATTTTAAATAAATCAAAAATGATCTATTTATTTTCAGAAAATACCCTAAACTTCTAAAAATCATAGAAAATAAACCGTAACTCTAAATGAAATAATTTATATATGAAAAATTATCAGAAAAATATGAAGAATCTGTTTTTGCCATGATCATGCATGTTTGAACAAGTTAACCTCACTGAATAGGACAAATGATGATTAGGGAAATTTATGAAATAACCTTTGGAGTTGGAATCTGATCTTGTTTGAGTTCCACTTCAATTAAATTGGCTAGATATTACATTAGGTCAATTCAGTAACTTAATATGTCATATCATTCATTCGCTTGTGCATTGCATTAATTGAATGTTGTTTATGTTCCCTTGTCGGTAATTGTCCCCTCTCAGTAGACGTGTCTCGACGATGAGTTCGATGACACCGATGAAGAGTTATACTATCTTCAGAAGTGCCAAGCAAGCAAAACCCCCTTGTTCATTCCGATACAATCCCACTCTCTCGCTCCTGCTCTCTTTTACTGCATTAGGACAACAACGATTCAACAGTTACATGATGTGGTAGTTGAACCCCTTTCCTCTGCATGACCTGTCGTTGCCATAGTAAATAGATGGAACCCACTAGCATGAGTAGGAGTTGTTTGAGCCCTGATGTGCCTACTCATTCATGTTTGCTTGTCACGCCTGCTATTGCTTAGAGTTGTGTCAGGTCTGATTCATCGGGGATGAATTGGAAAGTTGTGAACATGTCCTATTGTGTGTGAGCTAAGTGTGTTGAACACAATTTGGTAAAGGTATCGATGAGAGGCCATGTAGGAGTACATGGTGGATTGTTTCATTGGAACCGTCCTTAAGCACCGAGATCTGTATGTGTGATTTAAGAACCAGTTACTGCCATGCATTGGGATCCTTAATTGACCCACTCAGCTTCTTAACCACCCTAGTCCTCTGTCCAGGATTTGCAACAAGTTTCTGGTGTTTGTAGGATATGTGTTGGCAGCCGTGCGTAGCGCTGACCCCAGGGGTGGGCTATGACGAGGTAGATACACCATGCCCGGGCATGCCGGGCGCCCGTTTGGTGTCTCGGAACCATGTACACATCGTTCGGGGCCGTATGTGGAAACCTCAGCCGGAATCCCTGCGGATGGAACCTGGATAGGCAATAAACCTGGAATAGAGACTTGAGTGTTTAGGTAGGCCGTGGCTGACACCCTCGTTGGGCTTCCGCTTGAAGGGTGCCGAGTACATGTCGTGTAAAGGACGGTAAGTGGTGAGAGCGTGTATGAAGAAGTACACCCCTGCAGGGTTAACATCATCTATTCGAATATCCGCGCCCGCGGTAAAGGACTACTTGGTTGCCTGTACAGTTCATAGACAAGTGAAAGTGGATACTCTAAAATGCGCAAGATAAGCGTGAGTGCTATGGATGGCCTTCTCGTAGGGAGACGGGAGCGGATCCATAGTGGTGTATTGATATGGTGAATATGTGGACTCGTGTGCGCCACCTCAAAAGAGTTGCTTGCAGTCGTAGTTCAGGTTAGCCACTGAGTCAAAGCTGGCTTGCTGGAGTTAAGCTCCACCACCCCCTTTGTTGATACCGATGCATATGTAGTTATTTCTCATGTAAGTCTTGCTGGGTACATTTGTACTCACATTTTCTTAATTTATGTTTTGTAGAGAGACTTCAGTCTCTCTAGTAGTTCCACGTGGACATCGACGTTTAGCTTGTTACCTCAGCTACGATCTTGTGCCCTCGGCAGGATCTGGTAGATAGTCAACTTTCTCAGCCTTCTTCATTTGTAGATGTTTGTACTCAGACAAGTTAAGCTTCCACATGTGCTTGTTGCTTGTATGCTCTGTATGTTGGGTCATGAGACCCATCTTTGTAATTCTTGGCTCCTCGGAGCCTAATGAATAAATACTCTGAGTCGTAGAGTCTTGTTGTGATACCATGCTTTATTTGCACATATCGAGCATATTTGTGTGTATGATTGAAATGCTTGGTATGTGTGGGATCCGACAACCTAGTTGTTTATCCTTGGTATCTTCCCTTATTGGGAAATATAGTCTGGTGCTTCCACTGAGCCTTGTTAGTCTGCTACAGCCCGGTTTACCAAAGTCCTGCTAGCCCAGTACTACTGCTCTGGAACACTTGACTGGTCAGCATGTGATTCACTCCGTTCATGTGTCTGTCCCTTCAGGGAAATGTCACGCGGTGACATCCGGAGTCCTGCCTAGCCTTCTACAGCCCGGGTTCCCGGAGCCTGTTAGCCTAGTGATACAGTCTGGATTCACACGTTGCTGACCGACATGCTCGATGTTGACTCATGTATGCCTGTCCCCGTAAGTTAGTGCCACTTTGGGTTCACGACTAGTCATGTCGGCCCGGGTTCTCTGTCATATGGATGCTAGCGACACTATCATATACATGAGCCAAAAGGCGCAAATGGTCCCGAGCCATGGTAAGGCGACACCCGTGGGAATACCATGCGTGAGGCCACAAAGTGATATGAGGTGTTACCGGCTAGATCGATGTGACTTGGAATTGGGGTCCTGACAGCGACCTAGGCAGCGGCTACTGGAGAAGAGGTCAATCCTCGGTCAGTGGGCGGTGGCGACATCATAGGAGGTCAATCCTCGATCTGCGGCGGGAGATAGGAGGAGCTCAACCATTGAGGTCGGCAGTGGCGTGATTCGAGCACATCCATCGCAGTCAATGGCGGGATAGTGGAGGTCGAACTTGATGCGGCAGCCGGACTAAGCTTTGTTCCTCGACCCTGTTGTCTCGGCGTGCCGCCGCATCGCGCTTGTCCGTCTGCTGGATGGAGGTCGCCGGACGGCTAATTAATTAAGGTATTCTTTTCGTGAGTGGCTTAATTAAGTTATTCAATTCCTAAGGGTAGTGTTGTACTAGTACTCTGTGTGTAAATTGACTGGCCATTAATTTTTGTCATTGCACGTCTGCATAATAGCAGGGAGTGCCCTTAGTAATTATTAAAATAAAACTTTGTGATTTATGCAGGCATCTTTGGACAACAGTTAATCCGTGTAATAATGTTATTGTTTTTTTAATTACCATTCGTGTGATGCAGATGGGATGATCTCGATGGATGAAGAATCGAAAAACCACATATTTTATCAGTGGCGTGACAGAGTTCATGAATTTGGCTGAAAGTACAAAGAGGAGAATTGGTGATGCGGGATTTTTCCAGTGCCTCCCTTTGTGGAAGAGCGAGCGCCTTGACTAAGATAGATTGATCCAACGTAGAGCACCTTTATTTTTGTATTGAACTCCGCTAGGAAGAAAAAGTTAGACTTACATCCAATGTCCATGTACTGATTGTGCCAATACAGAGTCACATGAAGTTGCAGATGTCCAGATGGACTTAGTCTCTAGGGGATTCATGGATGGATATACACGTTGGACCAGACACAATGAAGAGGAGGTCATGGATGAAGATACCCAAGGTAGAGAGATGCCAAACCCCGATCAGTGTGACATGGATGTTGAATCTAACAATAGGGCGGAGGCGTCAAGCTACCGATGGAACACCGAAAAGCTGAAACCCCCATTGGAAAATCAAGACGTCGACGCAGATGATGACGATCTTGATATGCCAGATTTTGCTGCTATGATTGCAGATTTCAAGGGCCCAAAAAAGGATATGATTGGGTACAAGGATCAGCCAACCATTGATGCAGACTCCACGAAAGAATTGTTTCCATGTTGCAAAAAGAAATATTCCAGATTGAGTGCCACCCTGGCACTTCTTAGATTTAAAGCAGAAAATGGTCTATCAAACAAGGGCTTCGTAGAGATGTTAGGTGTTTTCAAAGAAATTCTTCCGGAAGATAATATGATCCCCAGAAGCACGAAAAAAGTGACGAAAATTGTTTGCCCATTGGAACGTGAAGTACAGAACATACACGCTTGTGTGAATGATTGTATATTGTACTGTGGTGAGTACAAAGATTCGCGTGCATGTCCCACATGCAAGCATCCACGATACAAGCGCAGGAGAGCAAAGGACAAGTACAAATCGGATGACGAGATCAAGTCAGGAATCCCGTTCAATGTTGTTTGGTACTTGCCCTTAATTCCAAGGTTGAGGCATTTTTTTGCAAACCCTAGAGAGGCAAAGCGGTTGCGGTGGAATCATGATGAGTGAATTGCGGATAGGTCTATGAGGCACCCAAAAGATGGGGCTCAGTGGGAATTAATCAACAAAAAGGTTTGAAAATTCTGCCAAGGATCCTAGAAGTATAAGGCTCGGGGAGTGTACTGACGGGATGAATCCTTTTGGCGATATGAGAACCAATCACAGCACATGGTCGGTGCTTCTGTGCATATATAACCTAGATCCTTGGTTGTGTATGTAGAAAAAATACATTATGATGTCAATGATTATCCAAGGCCCGAAGCAACCTAGAAATGACATCGATATTTACTTTCAGCTACTGTTAGAAGAACTACTGACAGTGTGGATAGATGCGCCTGCTGTAAAATGTTATGATGCTTACAAAAAGGAGATTTTCGATCTACATGCGATGCTAGTGCACACCATTCAAGATATGCCGGCATTAGGCAACACATCGGGGCAGAGAACAAAGGGAGATGTAGGGTGTGTCACATGCATGGATAGGACTGAATGTGCTAGTTGTCGACTAGAGGGGGGGGGTTGAATAGGCGATTTTTATGAAAGTCTTCAAAACATGGGGGGTTTGAAGACAAGCAGTAGAAACGAACCTATTGATATGCAGCTGAAGGTAGAGTACACTAGAGAAGCCATACTCAAGTAAGCAATGAAGTGAAAGCACGAAGACTATCAACAGCTAGGTAATATGGATCAAGATGGAAGATAGTATGAAGCCAAACAACAACAGTCTTCACACAATGAAGTCAATCAGATGATGCACGCAAGCAATGACTTCACAAAGACAAATTGTAAGTAAAGAGAGGTAAAGGATAGAACCAATTGCTTGGTGAGGACAAGGATTTGTTGGACCAGTTCTAGTTGTTGTGACAACTGTACGTCTGGTTAGGGAGGCTGAGATTCAACTCAGAAGACCGCGGGTTCACCTTTTTCCCCTTGAGCTAAGGACACACAGTCCTCGCCCAATCACTCTAGTAAGTCTTCAAGGTAGACTTCCAAACCTTCACAGACTTCACTCACCGGCGATCCACAATGACTCTTGGATGCTTAGAATGCGACGCCTAACCGGTTGGAGGATTCACAGTCCTCAAGTGTAACAAGTCTTCATATCATGCAGACAGAAAGAATTCAGTGATGCCTAACACTCTTTGGCTCTGGGTGTTTAGGGCTTTGTCGGGGAGGCTGATTCCACCAACACCTATGGGGACAGGGCCCCTTCCGGTTCGGTGGGGGGCGGAGGCCGCACAAAGAGCGGATCGAGGCGGTACACGCGAGCGGTTTTTACCCAGCTTCGGGCCGCACGGATGCGTAAAACCCTACTGCTGCTTGTTTGTGTATATTGAATCCTTGCTCAGGAGCGATGGACGCTATCAGACTGAGCGTGGGAGTGTTTCTGGTGTCTCCAATGAGCCGAACTGGCCGAACCCCTTCTACGTTGCGCCTGGGCCTCCTTTTATACTTTCAAGGGGTCACCGACAGGTGGCAACGTAGACTAGAAGGGTAAAAATGGAAAAGGATGCGGTAGGTGCAGCTACCGCTACTGTAGATACAGTGCACCCTACCTAACTCTGACGGCAGGGGACAAGGTCATTGAATGCCTGTCTGAGTTGCCTAAATAGTGCAAAAAGTGACCGTTAGGAGCGCCACCGTTTGCCACGATGGCCTTCTCTTCATCTGCGCTTGCCACCGTGCACCCCTAGCTGCACAGCCTCCTTCCACGCGTGCTTGGGAGAGTCCTAGAGCGACACGTTAGCAGGTGTGCTGGAGCGCGGGCACGAAGTGGGGGTTTCCCGCGGCAAGCTCCTCGCCGCGGTCGTCGTCTTGTCGTGTTTGGGAGCTTGTTGCTCACCGGGCCTTGCCGGGACGCAGGGCGCGTCGCGGCAAGCTTTCTTGGTATGCCTTGAGTGGCCTTCCCGGCAAGCTCCTCTTGCCGGGGTCTTGTCTCTTCCCGGCAAAATCCTCTTGCCGGGGCCTGGGTTGGCCTTCCCGGCAAGCTCCTCTTGCCGGGGCCTTGGTTGGCCTTCCCGGCAAGCTCCTCTTGCCGGGGCCTTGGTTGGCCTTCCCGGCAAGCTCCTCTTGCCGGGGCCTTGGTTTGAGTACTTTGTTCTTGAATGGTCTTCGAGGGAACTACGGGGGGAGGGTCTTGGCGGTTACCCGGCAAGCCTTGCCGCGGGGCGCTGCAACTGCCCGTGCACGAGTTCGGGATACTAGGGTACCCCTACTCTAGTACACCGACAGGAGCCCCCGGGCCTGGGCCATACACGGTGCCGAGCGCTGTTGGGCCAGGCCCAAAACAGTGCACGGGCACGCGCGGCCTAGGTCACGCCGCATATCTCTCCGCTCCCACCGCGCACGCCCAGAACGGCATGCGTCAAACGCGGTGTCGTGGGTGACGCGGGCGGCGTGCGCGGGGCTAAACCCCTCGAGCATGCGTCAGGCCACGATGATGGGGACGGTTCACGCCCTCCTCCCTAAACGGAGGTAGGCGTGGGGGTGTGGTGCATTTACTTGACGAGGCCAGTGCGCGGTTTTCGGGACGTCCACTCCCTGCAATCACGGGGCGGAGCGAGGCCGCCTCATCTGTCGCCTTGGTTCTGCATCTCCGCCACACAGCCCCCATGCGCTTGGGGTCGCGGACGGTGGAAGTAGGAAACTGGGCCGTCGCGAGCAGAGGTAGCGGGTTGGCCTCGACTCCCTGCTCTTCCCGTGCCCTGATTCGCTGAGCGGGGCGGCCGAGCCCCCACCTCGCTCCTTTATAAAGAGCGGGAGGGGAGCACAGAAACCCGCACTCTCCCATCTCCTCCTTTCTTCAGCTTCATCTCCCCTTTCTCTCATTCGCCATGGAGAAAGGGAACCCGGGCCCTTCATTGGTGGCGGCGAGGGTCGCCTCCAGATAGCGCATCTCTCCATCTTCCGCACCCGTGGTGGCAGAGCCAGCCATAAGGGGAAGAGAGAGGGGGCGAGGTCGCGGACGAGGTCGAGGACGAGGTCGAGGCGCTCGGGGAAGAGGCGGACGGGGCAGCGCGCCAGCTTCACCTCCGCCGGCGGCTCCTCCCCCCATGGCGGTCCATATAGGGGACGACCCTTGCGAGTTCTTCGTCAGGCTGCGCCGGGCGCCTCGTTGTCGCCTCCGGCTTCCAGCTCCATTTGCGCGCGTGATGGAGTTGGACCCGCCCGAGACACTGAGGCTGCAAATGAGGGGCTGTGGGATCAGCGGCACGCGAGTCCGCGTTGTATTCCCAGCCCCTAATGTGATGTATCTTGATCGAGGGTGGAAGACGTTCGCCCGCATCCACAGCCTGATGGAGGGGTTTACCCTCCATTTTAAGTTGATGGAGGGTGATCTCCTCTCCGTCAAGGTCTTCGGGTGCTTCGGCACTCGGGCGAAGTGCTGCGTGGACAGCTCCTCCGACAGTGAAGGCTCCTCCTCGAGCTAGAGTGACGAGGAGGAGAGCGACAGCGATGACGAGGGTAGCGGGCGGCGGGGTGGCGGGTCCGACTAGGCGTCGGGCGCCGCTTCGCGAGGCACCGGCGGCCCCATCATCCGTGTCGCCGGCTCCTTGAACTCCCCGGGGTCGTCTCCTTGGGCGGCTGGCGTAGGGAGGCTGCGGAAGGGGAAGAGGGCTGGCGACAAGGCCGTCAGGTCGGAGTACGAGGGCGTGGTGCCCTCGACAGCGTGCTGACGTCCTGCCGCCCCGTCTTCGAGCCCCGCTTCCGGCGCCGCCATTGCCGTCCAGCCTTCGGACGCCCCCCGGGATGTTCTCTTGGTGTCTTCTGGCACCCGTAGCTCGCCTAGGCGCTCCTTTTGCCCTTTTCGCCTCCTTGACCTGCCTCCTGAAGAGAGGGATAGGAAAGAGATTACAGGCATCTTATCTTTTTTTTAATTTGTAAGCCTTCGGGCCTTAGCTGTATCTAGAACTTGTAATCCTCTCTTTCATGTTTTTCATCCTCTATGGACTATACCTGAGTGGGATGTTTTTTAATGAAAAGGGGATGCTTGCCGGGTTATTTGTCTCGCGAGTTAAACCCATGCCAAGGAGCAAATCCTTGGTATCCCTCGGACAGACATTTCATCTCCCGGCAACAGGCCCTGCCGCCTTCCCACGTCGCTCGACCTTTCTCACGCCTTTGACGGAGGCGGGAACGAGGTGGGTGCGGTCTCCTCGTTTCATCCCTTTGCTGTCGCGACTACGACCAAACTTGGCCCCGAGAACGAGCCCCAGGGCCTAGAGTTGAGGGAGCACGGCAGTTTCCGGGAAGAAACGCGGTTTCGCATTCCCCAGTCCATAAGAGGATGCATGATGAAGGATGAAAGACTTATCTGATATTGCAGCCCCCGGCAACTCTGGTTTGCCGTGGACGATTCTTGGCACTCGCAGCCCCCAGCGATACTGGCTTGCCGGGGCCCAGGTGTCGTCCGTTTTCTTCTTCTCTTGTCGTTGCCAGTCATGTCATAAGAACACTTTATTAGAGGCGCGACAAGTTATTTTTGTAATATAACTCTATCTTAGGCAAAAAAATTGTTGTGTTACTTCCTTTACTCGACTCCTGGCTTTGTACGGTTCTGCCCTACGCTTTTTAGGGAAACTTGTCGGCGCAGGTACCCTTGCCGCGAGCGCCGAGTGCGGAACTTCAGCAGCCTGCTGGCGGGGTCGCTACCGACAAGCAAGCTTGTCGCAACTAGTTGCAGCTCACTTAAGTTGTTGAGCGGACTCGAAACAAAGTAAGGGCGCTAGCGGCTCACTTAAGTTGCTGAGCAGACTCGAAGCAAAGTAAGGGCGCTAGCAGCTCACTTAAGTTGTTGAGCGGACTCGAAACAAAGTAAAGGCGCAACTAGCTACGAGTTGGTTCCTCCGCACACAGGTTTTCCATACAAAGCACGGTCGTTCAAGGAAAATAACTCAAAAACTTAAAAAACTGATTGCTCAAGCTTTAGCAACTTAGCTTTTTTGTCGTCTGCTTCCCGGCAAGGAGAAACTTTCTTGAACGGCCTGGTCCACACCATTATCTTCTCCTTCCCCCCCCCCGGTAAACCTTGTGGGCGAGGGAACCTTCCTTCTTTTGAGAAAGAAACAGAGAAATAAAGTAATGATATGGAGCCTTGGGCTCGTTATTGCTTACCGGGGTCTAGTGCTGCACAAAGTGTCAGATAACATATGCGAAAAAGGATTATAGCATAAAAAACTGACAAGATGTGCGGGGCACATGAGCTTTACTGGTGCACGGGGTCTGCGCCCGGCTTTGTACAAAGGATTACATGCAACAGCGGCAAGACTTGTACAAAAGGTGGTTGCCGGAAAAGCTTCCGGCAACCGCGCCTTACGGGTAAAACTTACGAAGATGTTCAATGTTCCAGGAGTTGCTCACCGGAATGCCATCTTCGGTCTCAAGGCGGACAGCGCCGGGCCTAGTGACTCGTTTCACCCGATAAGGGCCTTCCCACTTCGGCGTCAACTTGTTGGAATTCTTGGCGGACTGAACACGCCGAAGAACAAGGTCGCCTTCCTCGAAGCTCCTGGCTTTAACTTTGCGGCTATGGTAGCGACGCAAAGCTTGCTGGTAGCGAGCGGCTCGCACAGCAGCCTGGAGACGGTCTTCCTCAAGGAGCAGCGCGTCATCTTGTCGCAGCTGCTCTTGCTCGAGCTCATCATAAGCGAGCACTCGAGGTGACCCGTAAACGAGTTCCGTGGGGAGAACTGCCTCTGCTCCATAGACTAGAGCAAAGGGTGTCTGGCCAGTGGCTCGATTTGGCGTCGTCCTGATCGACCAAAGAACCACCGGCAGCTCCTCGATCCAGTTTCTTCCGCACTTGTGCAGCCTGTCGAAAGTTCTGGTCTTGAGGCCTCGCAGCACTTCAGCATTTGCCCGCTCCGCTTGACCGTTGCTTCTCGGGTGAGCAACAGAAGCGAAGCAGACCTTGGCGCCAAGATCTTGGACGTACTGCATGAAGGTGCGGCTCGTAAATTGCGTGCCGTTGTCGGTGATGATCCTGTTAGGGATCCCGAAACGGCAAACAATCGACCTGAAGAACTTGACTGCTGACTGTGCTGTCACCTTCCTCACTGGTTCCACTTCCGGCCACTTTGTGAACTTGTCGATTGCAACGTACAAGAACTCAAAGCCCCCGACAGCTCGGGGGAAGGGGCCGAGGATGTCGAGCCCCCAGACCGAAAATGGCCAGGATAAAGGGATCGTCTGGAGAGCTTGAGCTGGCTGGTGTATCTGCTTGGAATGGAACTGGCACGCTTCACACTTGGTTACTTGTGCAGTTGCATCCTGGAGGGCTGTCGGCCAGAAGAAGCCTTGTCGGAATGCTTTGCCGGCAAGTGCTCTTGCGCCAATGTGGTGACCACATATGCCTCCATGTATCTCTGCCAACAGCTGTTGTCCATCTTCCCGGCGAATGCACTTCAATTTCACACCGTTGAGTCTTATTCTGTACAGTGTGTTGTCGACAAACTTGTACATACTTGACTGCCGGGCTACTCTTTCAGCTTCTTCTTGCTCTTCGGGAAGCTCTCCTGTCTGAAGGAAACGGACAATCTGCTGCGCCCATGCTGGAGCTTGTGGCTCGACAACAAGGACTAAAGGCGTATCTGTTGCTGCGGGAACATCCGCTTCTACGGCAAGAACCTGCGGTTCGGCCGGAGCGTGATATTCCCCGGCAAGCTTGCCGGAGCAAAACTTGTCGGGAGCGTTTGCTTCAACGGAACAAACCAAGAGGTTCGCCGGAGCAGACTGCTCCTCAGCACTCTTGGCGTCGATCTTGGGGACCTTCTTGGCGGCGGCTTCGGGAAGCTCTGCCGGAAAGTAGTCACCAGAAACCAACTTCCTCTTCTTATTCTGTCCAGTTGATGGTGTCACGGATGGTTGAGTCAGCTTGAGCACAAAGATCCCTGGTTCCACAGGTAACTTTAGTGCAGCGCACTTTGACAGGCCATCAGCAATGTCATTCTGAGCTCGTGGAACGTGTTCCATTTGCAGGCCGTCAAAGTGTTCTTCTAGCTTTCTCACTTCATCAACATAAGCTTCCATCAATGGACTCTGGTAGTTCTTGTTCACTTGGCGGACGACAAGCTGCGAGTCACCCCTTACAATGAGTTTCTTGATCCCAAGGTCGGCTGCGATTCTGAGGCCGGCAAGCAAACCCTCATACTCTGCAGTATTGTTCGTTGCTTGCTCCTTGGGAAAGTGCATCTGGACTACGTACTTGAGGTGCTCTCCGGTGGGTGCGATAAGCAGCACGCCAGCACCGGCGCCTTGCAGCGAGAAGGCACCATCAAAGTACATCAGCCACTCTTTGCTTGTCTCCTTGACGGGGATGCTCGTCTCTGGAATTTCTTCGTCTGGGGTTGGCGTCCACTCTGCTATGAACTCTGCCAATGCCCTGCTTTGGATCGTTGCAGTGCTCTCAAACTTGAGGCCAAAGCTTGACAGTTCCAATGCCCACTCGACAATCCTGCCTGTTGCTTCTGGATTCTGCAGTATCCTCTTCAGCGGAAAGCGAGTGACAACTGTGATCTCGTGTGCCTGGAAGTAATGGCGCAGCTTTCTCGAGGCCATGAGAAGGCCGAAAAGCAATTTTTGCACACCAGAGTACCTCGACCTAGCCCCCTGGAGAAGGGAGCTGACAAAGTAAACTGGGCGCTGCACCATCTTCTTCTGCACCTCCTTGCACGTCTGCGCAGATTCAACTTTGTCGGGACCAGAGCTTGTCGGAGAAGCCCCCTGCTTGTCGCTGGATTCACTTGTCGCGGTCGCTGGCTCATCATCCGCCTCCCTCTCCGCTACTAACGCAGCACTAACCACTTGATTGGTTGCCGCCAGGTACAGCAGCAACTTCTCTTGTGGCTTAGGTGCGACAAGTATTGGAGTGGAGGACAGGTACCTCTTCAAGTCCTGCAGCGCGGCCTCCGCTTCCGGAGTCCATTTCATTGGACCTGCCTTTTTCAATATTTTGAAAAACGGCAGGGCGCGCTCAGCAGACTTAGAGATAAACCTGCTGAGAGCAGCCACGCAACCGGCAAGCCTTCGCACATCCTTGACGCGCTTCGGTGCTTCAATCTGCTCGATGGCCTTGATCTTGTCGGGGTTGGCTTCAATTCCCCGCTGAGACACAAAGAACCCGAGAAGCTTGCCGGAAGGGACTCCAAACACGCACTTCTCGGGGTTGAGCTTGAGGTTGATCTTGCGCAGATTTGCAAAAGTTTCTTCTAAATCTTGGATCAGGGTAGCCTTGTCCTTGCTCTTGACCACTATATCATCCATGTAGGCTTCCACATTTCTGTGTATCTGTGGCTCAAAAGCGACATGGACTACCCTTGCAAATGTTGAACCAGCATTCTTCAACCCAAAGGGCATCCGTACAAAACAGTATGTGCCGCAAGGGGTGATAAATGCGGTTTTTTCCTCATCCTCTTCTGCCATGAAGATCTGATGGTATCCTGAGTATGCATCAAGAAATGAAAGCAAATCACATCCAGCTGTGGAGTCAACAATCTGGTCAATGCGCGGCAAGGGAAATGGATCTTTGGGACAAGCTTTATTGACATCAGTGAAGTCTATACAAAGCCTCCATTTCCCGTTCGCCTTGCGCACGACTACAGGATTGGCCAACCACGTGGGATGGAGCACTCCTCTGACAAGGCCTGCTGCTTCCAATTTCCTGATCTCTTCTGCAATGAACTCTTGGCGCTCCACCGCTTGCTTCCTGACTCTCTGCTTGACGGGCCGCGCATGAGGACAGACGGCAAGGTGGTGCTCGATTACTTTCCTGGGAACACCGGGGATATCAGACGGTTGCCATGCAAACACGTCGACATTCGCCCGCAGGAAAGCAACGAGCGCGCTTTCCTATTTGGGGTCAAGCGTGGCACTGATGGTGAAGGTACCACCAGTGCCGTCCTCCTTGGCGGACACCTTCTTGGTCTCGGGTGGAGCTGCCATCGTCTTCTTGCACTTGCCGGTGGAGCTCGATGGTGCGTCCTCGACGGTAGCGCAGCACTCCGAAGAGGTGCGCTTGCCGGAGTGGGCATCAGAGCTCTTGCCGGACTTTGTCTTCTTCTTCCCCCCGGGAGCTTCAGCGGCAAGTGTGTTGTGATCAGCTGCGGCTGCTGCTTCCCGGTAGATCTTGTCGGCGCAGATAAGGGCATCCTTCTTGTCGCCGGGGACAGAGATGACACTTATCGGGCCTGGCATCTTGAGCATGTTGTATGCATAGTGAGAGGCTGCCATAAACTTGGCGAGCGCTGGACGGCCAAGGATCCCATTGTAGGGTAATGGAAAATCGGCAACGTCAAATGTGACCCTCTCAGTTCTGAAATTCATCTCGCTGCCAAATGTGACCGGCAGCGTGATCTTTCCCTTCGGCTTGCTTCTTCCCGGGCTGATTCCTTGGAATGTGCCGGTCTCCTCGAGCTCGCTGTCAGGGATCTGGAGTTTCTGAAGGACCGCAGAGGAGATCAGATTCAAGCCGGCCCCGCCGTCAACTAGCATCTTCGTGACCTTGAGGTTGCGGATAGTTGGTGAAACCAACATCGGCAAGCACCCGACCGCAGTTACGCGATCAGGGTGATCCTCAATGTCGAAGATGATAGGCGTGCTGGACCATTTCAGAGGCTTGCGTGACTCTATGGATGGCTCTGCTGCATTCACTTCCCGCATCCACTGCTTGAGTTGGCGGTGCGAAGTATACAGAGAAGCACCACCGTCAACGCACAGGACCTCTGTGGCTTTCTGAAATTCCTGCTCATCGGCCTCGTCATCATCCATGTCTTCATCATCGTCGTCATCTTCATCGTTGTCGCGGCCGCGGGGAGGCCTGCCTCCTTGCCGCTGCTTGGCCTTGCCGCGGCGCCCTCCTCGGCCGGGACGTTTCTTGCCGGATCCACCAGCACCTTCCTGGGCCTTCTCCTTGTCGCGTCGCTCGTATTCAGCTTTCTGTAGCTCAACGAGCTGCTCAACCTTCTTGCAACTCTGGAGATCGTGGCCCTTGGTGCGGTGGATCTTGCAATACTGCTTGCCGGGGCCGTCCTGCTTGTCGGCGGCCGCCACAGGCTGGGCCTCCTTGCCGGAGCCACCATCTTTAGTTCCCTTGGCGCCACCTCCGTTGCCGGACTGCTCGACAGCTAGCACTTCCTTGCCCTTTTTCCTTCTGTTGTTCCGCCGCCGGCCTTTCCTTGTCGGGGCGGCATCCTCACTGTCAGATCCTCCTGCTCCTGTATCCTCTCCGGGGAGCCTCCTCCCCTCTTCAGCGCGTGCACACTTGTCGGCCAGGGCGTAAAGCTCGCTGACGTCTCTGATCTTACACATCGCCATCTCCTCCCTCATCCTTCGGTTTCGCACGTTCTGATGGAACGCGCTAATGATCGCGGCGGGGTGGACGTCTGGGATGTTGTGCTGTACACGGCTGAATCTCTGAATGTACTTGCGCAGTGGCTCTCCTTCCTTCTGGGCGAGCAGATGAAGATCGCTCTCTTGGCCATGTGGCTTGTGGCCGCCTGTAAAGGCACCGACAAACTGATGGCATAGATCAGCCCAGGAGGATATGGAGTTGTCCGGCAAGTGCATGAACCAGGACCTGACGTTGGGCTTGAGTACCAGCGGGAAGTAGTTGGCAAGGATCTTGTCGTCCCGTCCCCCGGCAGCCTGCACCGCGATGGTGTAGATGCTGAGAAACTCCGACGGATGCGTCTTGCCGTCGTACTTCTCTGGTACGCCTGGTTTGAAATTCTTTGTGCTGGGCCACTGGACTTGCCGCAGCTCACGGGTGAACGCATGACAACCTACCGCGTATGGCAGATCGCCTAGTTCCCCTGGCGCATGCATGTCAACAGAGGGCCCAGCGCGCTTGTCGGATTGACGTCGCGCTTCTCTTCGGCGCTCGATGCGGGTTCGAGCGTCTTCTTGTTGTCGTTCATGGAGAACTTGGCGCTGGTCGCGACGAGCTCGTGGGTCCGACGACGCGGTGGAGCCGCTGTCGGGGTGGACCCGGCGAGTCGGCGATTTTGGCCTTCGTAGTGGAGAGTGCATGGAAGTCGCACCTCCCCCGGTCTTGTTGCCATCGGCTCGCGTCCGGCTGTCCTGCCGCGGCAGCGAGGTGCTTGGTTGCCGCGCAGTGTCGCCGTTGGCGAAGCCGATGAGGCTCTGGATAGTGGCCCTCCATTCGTCGGTCTTGTCCGCCGTCGGAGGGTAATCTAGGAGTAGCTGGGCCCGCGCCAAGGCTTCCGCCGGCGTGGTGGGCGGCAGAGGTGAACGGTGCGAGGAGCGGGACATGCTCGGACTCCTAACCAAGTTAGAAGGAGCAGTGTCCCGTCCAGGCGACCGCACCTCGCTGGGGCCAGCATGCTGGCGTGCATGCTGGTCTTGAACGCCACGCGAACCACCAGCTTGATCTTGGGCCAGCGGACGTATGGTGCTGCGAACGCTATGACGCTGCTGGTCCCGCCCTTCCTGAGATGGGCGCGGTGGGCGTATGGACGCCGAGGTCTGCGCGGCCTTGTCCTTGGACTTGGCAGCGCTGTGGGCACCCTCGTCGATGTCCATTCTTCCGCCGGCGTCCACTCCACCGTCCGCCTGCTCCGGAGGTGGTGGAAGCGACGCAGACGGGGCTGTTGCCCCCGAAGCCTTCTTCTTCGGTGGCATGTCGGTGAAGACGATGAAGATTTAGCTCGCGTGCACGCCGGATCGGGTTCGCACGATCTCGACGCCCCCTACCTGGCGCGCCAGAGATGTCGGGGAGGCTGATTCCACCAACACCTATGGGGACAGGGCCCCTTTCGGTTCGGTGAGGGGCGGAGGCCGCACAAAGAGCGGATCGAGGCGGTACACGCGAGCGGTTTTTACCCAGCTTCGGGCCGCACGGATGCGTAAAACCCTACTGCTGCTTGTTTGTGTATATTGAATCCTTGCTCAGGAGCGATGGACGCTATCAGACTGAGCGTGGGAGTGTTTCTGGTGTCTCCGAATGAGCCGAACTGGCCGAACCCCCTTCTACGTTGCGCCTGGGCCTCCTTTTATACTTTCAAGGGGTCACCGACAGGTGGCAACGTAGACTAGAAGGGTAAAAATGGAAAAGGATGCGGTAGGTGCAGCTACCGCTACTGTAGATACAGTGCACCCTACCTAACTCTGACGGCAGGGGACAAGGTCATTGAATGCCTGTCTGAGTTGCCTAAACAGTGCAAAAAGTGACCGTTAGGAGCGCCACCGTTTGCCACGATGGCCTTCTCTTCATCTCCGCTTGCCACCGCGCACCCCTAGCTGCACAGCCTCCTGCCACGTGTGCTTGGGAGAGTCCTAGAGCGACACGTTAGCAGGTGTGCTGGAGCGCGGGCACGAAGTGGGGGTTTCCTGCGGCAAGCTCCTCGCCGCGGTCGTCGTCTTGTCGTGTTTGGGAGCTTGTTGCTCACCGGGCCTTGCCGGGACACAGGGCGCGTCGCGGCAAGCTTTCTTGGTATGCCTTGAGTGGCCTTCCCGGCAAGCTCCTCTTGCCGGGGTCTTGTCTCTTCCCGGCAAAATCCTCTTGCCGGGGCCTGGGTTGGCCTTCCCGGCAAGCTCCTCTTGCCGGGGCCTTGGTTGGCCTTCCCGGCAAGCTCCTCTTGCCGGGGCCTTGGTTTGAGTACTTTGTTCTTGAATGGTCTTCGAGGGAACTACGGGGGGAGGGTCTTGGCGGTCACCCGGCAAGCCTTGCCGCGGGGCGCTGCAACTGCCCGTGCACGAGTTCGGGATACTAGGGTACCCCTACTCTAGTACACCGACAGGCTTTGTCCTCGCAAGGATTTCTCTCTCAAAAGCTTCGGAGGTCAGTTGCTCTCAAATGACAAAAGCCGTGCACTGACTCTGAGCAGCCACCAATTTATGGTGTAGGGGGTGGGCTATTTATAGCCAGGAGGCAACCCGACCTGATTTGTCCGAAATGACCCTGGGTCACTAAGGAACTGACATGTGTCCAACAGTCAGATTTCAAACACATGCGGTAGCTTGACTTGGGATACAAGTAAAGCTGACTCATCCAGCTCTGGATAAGATTTGCTCTCATTATCTTCACTCGAAGATATAGGATTTGGTTGAGCATCACTTCAGTCATTTTGACTTTGTTCACTTGTAACCCACATAACAGTACGGTGGTTCCTATGACTCAACAAAGAACAAAAGGAAACTATGAAACAACTATGTCTTCGCAATCCATAGTCTTCATGCGATGTCTTCTCATGTCATAGTCTTCAATGTGAATCTCTTCACAGACCATTACTATCTTCAATGTCTTCACACATTTTTAGGGGTCATCTCTGGTAGGAAAACCGAATCAATCAGGGACTACTACCTGTGTTATCCTACAATTCTCACAAACACATTAGTCCCTCAACCAAGTTTGTAGTCAATACTCCAAAACCAACTAGGGGTGGCACTAGATGCACTTACAATCTCCCCCTTTTTGATGATTGATGACAAACTGGTTGAAGTTTTCAACGGGGATAAAATTATGTGAAAGTTTAGAGATTTAAGGCATTGCCTTCACAAGTAGCAATAGGCTCCCCCTGAAGATGTGAGTATAAGTAGTTTGCTCTTGAATGCAAATGCACATGGTAGGAGATCCTCTTCAACCTATGAAGACAATTCATTATGCATATAAAGACATAACAAAGATAATGACATGCATAATGAAAAATGGACGTGTGCGGAATGAATTCATGCAGAATTTATCATCGCATCACAAAGTGGCAGACAAAGTAGCAGACGACCATCAATAAGTGATACAACCCAAAGAACCAAATGTATCAAAAACGAGAGTTGTAACCACTTAGAAAAAAATATAGCAACCACCCATATGGACCTGCTTGAAGACTATCAACTCATATGCTTCTTCCCCTTTTGTCAGTAAGGACCAAAATGGTTTGAAGACATAGAGCATCTACTCGTTTCCATCAGGAGTAGATGAAGGTGCAGGGTCGACGTTGGAGTTCAGTGGTGCAGAGGGGCCTGGTGCAGTGTCGAGACACAGTGAAGCCATGGCTGGTGAAGTGGCATTGTCTTCTTCTTCGACAACTCTCGCAACAACAGTTGCAACCAAAGATGAATACTTAGAATCTTCAATGGGTGGAGTTCGATGCCAGCTTGCATTGCCACGAGGAGTGGAGTCAAATTTAAAACCCTTAGTGAAGCCATCTTCGGGAAGATCTTCAGGGCATAGAAGTGTGATACTCTTCCAGGACCTCCTACTGGCTTGATGTGCAACAAATGAGTTGTTGGTGGCCAAGTTTCTGATGTGATTGACGTCCACCAAGATGCTCTGCATCTGACGCTTTTAGCCAGTCATGGTGCCTATCTTGTTTCTGATGCAAGGCCACAAGAAGCTCTCGGTCATTGAGCACACGAGATCGCTTCCGAGGCCTTTGAGCAATGGTGCTTTCAGTGGCTTCAGTAGTTGCATGATGAGGTACACATGTATTGCCACGCAGAGGATAGACATGAGTGTCGGATCATGGGTTCCGGCAAAACCCTTAAGGTTCGAACACTTGGGTGCGCGCGAAGATCTCCCCACCTATCGATCCGCGTCCTAACTTACCCTAGATCTCATGAACTAACAGGACGAACTCGCAACACAAAGGACACAAGATTTATACTGGTTCGTGCCACCATTGTGGTGTAATACCCTACACCAGTGTGGTGCTGGTAGATTGCCTCTTGGTCTGAGGACGAACAATACAAGGGGAAGACCAACCTCCTGAGGTTGAGGTGTTCTTGTGCTTGGCGAACTTGTGCGGTTGAGGATGATCTCCCTTCCTCTCTTCACCTCCTCTTTCTCTCTTCTTTTCCCCCCTCTCTTTAGTGGTGGCTAGTCCTATTTATAGAGGCCCAATTCCTCTCCTGAAATATTGAGCGGGAAGGGATCCAACAACGGCCAATTTGAAGGGGGACAGCTAGTACAAGCTATCCTGACAAAAGGTGGTCTTCGCCTGACAAAGGTTCTGGTGGTGACGCCGTCCTGGGCTCCATGGGGACCTCCGTCTTGTCGTCCTTCTGGTCTTGGTCTCATTGCACTGATATGAAAACCTTTACTGGATGCCTCGGTACTCCGCGCCTGCGCTTTCCCCCTTAGCACCAAAGAGGAAACAAGGACACTGCGCGCCCTGGCACCCGTCTGGTCTCGATCGTCATGGCTTACGTCACGAGAACCTCGCGAGGTTTGCCCGGCCTCGAACTCTCTGCCCCTCACGAGCCAACTTGGCCCCTCGCGAGGGTCTTTATTCCTTGTTGATGAAGATGGGCCGTACATGCCTACCAGCAAAGCCATGTCGTGGGCCGCACACCGGCAAGTCTGGGGACCCCCGTTCCTAGAACGCCGACAGTAGCCCCTGGGCCCAAGGCGCGCTCGGGCTTGGCGTCGAGGCGAAGCCAAGGGTCAAGTGCGGAGCGCCGCTGGCCCCAATATCTTGCAGCCTCGGTCGACGCGTGGCGGTTGATTGGAAGTGGGCGTCTCCGCTTCCCCATGCTGCCTTGATACCCGCCTGGCTAAACGGCCACCGCGGTCTACACGGTTGTTCTTCCATCGCCTGCGCCATTCTCCTCCAATCCCTTTGCTTCCCCCAGACTCCGCTCCTCTTTCCAATCTGCCCTTAGCTCTGCTCGCCTTATCGCCATGGCGTCGACGCAAGTGGACAAGGGGAAGAAGCCTCTATCTTCGGCTAGTGCGCCCCCGACCGCCGAGCCCGCAATAGGTCAATCACTGGTGCTCAACGATGAGGCCATGGGCAAGGTGCGTCCCATGCTCGCATCCAGCTTCAATGAGTGGGGAGAGATGGTGGCTTGGCCTGCATCCCATGCTCGCATTGACCGGATGGCCACTGAGGTCCCCCTCTTCATCAACGACCTCTAGGTTGGCTTGGTCCCTTCTTTCTCTGCCTTCCTCAATGCAGTGCTTTCCCATTATCAGATCCACATGCTGCACCTTAATCCCCAATCCGCGACCCTTCTTGCCATCTTCGCCTTCGTTTGCGAGGCCATGGTAGGCATTGCTCCTTCCGTGGCTCTTCTCCGCCACTTCTTCTTGTTGCAGTTGATTGATCCTCGGCAGAGCTCCGGATGCCCGAGCTTTCAAGCCGTGGCGGCGATGGCCGGCGACGGGGTCGACTTTGAGCTTCCACCATCCATGAGCGGGTTTCGGACACGGTCGGTGTTTGTTGACGCCAGAGTGCTCAGCCCCCTGCTCTCCTCTCTGTCAGGGCCCGCCATTCCTAACTCCGGTTGGTGCCACTGGAGGCTCGGCGATCCGCGCCTTGTCCTCGTCTGGCTCAGATTGAGATGGCTCAAAGACCTTGGCATGACTGTGCCTATGGTGGTGAGGGAGTTCGTCCAGCGCCGAATCGCTCCACTTCAGCACCACTCCCGGCCGAGGTGGGCCTTACTCAGTAGCCAGGACCACATGAGACATCAGGAGTCTAAGCTCCTCCACGAGGCACGACGAACAGTGCTTGAGGTCCTGACGGGCATCCCATTGCCGGACGACTTGCCGAGGAAGAATTGTGTTTTGTACCGCTGGTCGAACAAGATGACCTCCGCGGAGCGGATGCCCTCCTTCGATGAGTGGGTGCTATGCTTAGCTGGCCTCATGGGGCCCCGCGAGAACCCCATCGTCGTGGTTCCTTTCCTTGACGCTGGCGCTGAGCTCGCCCCAAATGTTGGTGCAGGGGAGCGCACACCGCTGGGGCCCGATAGTGAAGGTGTTGGGATGCCGATGCCGCTCAGGGCTCCCGAGGCATCGACCTCGGGGTCTCATGACCCTTTCCCTGGGGCGACGGTTGAAGGGGCGACGCATCCTGCGTCTCCCGCGGTCGGGGCTCCTGAGGACTCGACAAGTCACTACGAGGCAGAGCCGGCTAGCTCTCCTCAGCCGGGCGCTTCTGAGGCTGCCCCTCTGAGCCCTTCTCTAGCCGCGCCTCGTGTCGGCGTCCATGTCTAGCACTTCGGCCGGTTGTGCATGGACTTCGCAGAACTCCGCAAGAGAAAGTGGTCCCCGAGTTGCGGCAGTGGCACCTTTGGGTCGTTGAATCGGAGGAAGTATATCACTGTTGACAAGTAAGTACCTTATCTTGGTGACCTTCTGTATGCTGCTTTCCTTCCCGACGATTGTCTCCTCAGGACCCCTTCTGCCAAGGCTGGGAAATCTCCTGAGAAGCAGCTACCTCTTGTCTCGTTGCTCCCGCTAAGCTCGAGCGCTATAGGCTCGTGCGCCGCCCATGGCGTGGGGTCAACCAAGGGAGTTGGCCCGTCATCAGGGCGTCTTGAGCTTGCGTCTTCGCCGTCCTTTCTTCGCAGCCTTGCTCGGAGCGCAGCAAGCGTGCCAAGGGCTCCTCCCCTGGTCACGGTCGGCGGATGGCTGGTTTTGATCCTGGGGTCTTCTTCAAGCAGCGGGCCCCGTGTAGCTCGGGCCCCTCGCGAGACCCAGCTGGCGCCTGGGGCAGCGCCAACCCCCAGCCCCATGCTGAGAGGGGGTGCACCACGCCGGGCGTCGCCCACAGCCCCCATAGTGGAGGATGAGATGGGTCGTGCACTCTAGTTCGAGCATGGGTGGAGCGTTGTTTGTCATGAGCTCTTCCAGGAGGCGAAGGGCGCGATGAACCGACACGGTGAAGAACTTGTGGGTGTCGACGCACATATTTAGGCCGAGGGTCTTCGGTTGGCGGAGGAGTGGCACAAGCTAAAGGTGGCCATCAACCTCGGGCACCACCAGCGCGAGCTGGACAACATGCAGGCTGAGACTTCCCTTGCAGCCTCCCGTGAGGCCTGCTCCCGAGCTCTGGAGGAGGCTCGGGAATCTGACCGCCGCCACGAGGCCGCGGAGAAACGCGCGTGGGAGCTCCAAACCTGGAGCGCTGTCTTGGATCAGCAGGTGGAGGCGCGCAGTGCTGCCCTTGCGTCGTTGAGGGGGTCGCCCGCCAAGGAGGAAGAGATCCGGAAGCTAGAGGAGGTGCTGGCGCTAGAAGCCGTGGAGCACAGCCTTGAACTCGAACAGCTGGAGATGAGGGAGAGCCAGGTTGCTTAGGTGAAGGACGACCGCCGGGTGGCCGAGGTTCGCACGGATCTCGAGAGCAGGCACAACCTGAAGCTGAAGCTCGTGGAAGCCAGGTCCGCTGGTAGGACTGCTGCCCTCAAGTCCAAGTTGGTTGAAGTGGAGCGGCGCGAGGAGGCCGCTGCATCTGCCCTGACTTCGGCGCAGGCTGAGCTGGCTTTCGCTCGCGCCGAGCTGCTCTCTCTTTGGTAGCAGGTCGTCGACGCCGAGTCCGTCGCGTGGAAGAACAAGGACGAAGTGCTCGAGCGGTGGACGTTGGAGCGTGTGTGCACCCCCATGCTCGAGGACCTCAGGAATAGGGCCAACAACGCCCTGGGCCATATCTGCGATGAAAATGCTCCTCATCCCCATCCAAACGACTACGCCAGCCACCTCCGATTCATTGGCGATGTGGTGACGTGCCTGCAGAACCGTTTTGAGAGGGCTCGCCAACTTGTTGAAGAGAGGAGTCACAGCCTGCTTCGGCGCGCGTTCTCCCGCGTCTTCAGCCACCTCCGGAACATCGATCCCAACTTCGATTTTGACGCTGCCATTGCTCCCGTACCGGAACCATCCGGGGCGACCTAGCGCGATGGGTTGAAGATAACGTGGATGCGCTAGTCAGGGCCTTCGCTTCTGATGACGACAGGGTAGTGGTTGCGGCGGACGAAGGCGACGTGGTTGATGACGGCGACGCCGGCGCCGGTGAAGGTGGAGGTGACGCTAACGATGGCGACAGCGATGCCAGTGGTGCCTCTGAAGATGACATGGGGGACGCAGCGAGTGACATATCCGGCTGATCCCTCGTTTCCCTTTCGTTTACCGTGTAAAAACTTGGGCATGGCCCCGGAAGATTGTAAGAGTATTTTGAGAGGGAGATCCCCTCTAAACAAATCGTGACTTTTATCCTTCCATGTCAAATTGAGTACGCGTCTTCACGAGCTTATGTATGCTGGGGCAAGGTTGTTGTTGCGGTTTACCTTGGCCCGGACGAGCCCAAAACCAGCTCAAGAGATTGTGGATTTCTGAGAAGCTCCTGAGGAATTCGTTGACATGCCCGAGAGGGCCGTGTGATAAGCGAGCAACAGCCATGGCTCGACACGTGAGTGGCTCGTGTGCTTCATGCCCATCCCGGCTCGCGAGGGGCCCGCGAGAGGGGAGCGACTGGCTCGAACTCCAAAATAAGGCAAGAACTAGACTGCGAGAAATAGCCCAATGAGAAAAGGCATCCCCCCGCGCGCATCAAATGAAAATTCAACTTAAACATAAATCCAAATCCAGAAGGCAGGGTTACAGAAAACAAATCCAAAGCAAATGGCCGCGTCCAGCACCTAGTCTAGTCTTCGACGTCTTCTCACCAGCGCGGAGCTAAGTGCTGCCACTGGGCATGGGAGGGAGCCCCCGAGGCCTGAGGGAGGCTCTCTTGACGCTCCGGGGCGTGTACAACCCCACTCATTATTACGTGAGAGTGTCATGGGCAGTGATCTTCACAGGCGTGAGCCTTACTTCATATCGCCTAACGATGACCCCGCCTTGCGCCACGCCTACCACCACTGGGACGACCGGAAACCAGGATGACGCTCGTGCCTGCGCCCATCCGAGGTGGCTCGGATGCGAGGGGGCACCCTCCGCCGTGGACTGTGCTAATGTCGATGAACCCCCCGGGCGCACTTGGGGGTACCCGAGCGCGGCGAGGCCCACCGTGGGATCCTGCCGCTGCCTGGGGCGTGAGCTGGTAGCAGAAGGGCAGTGCTCCTTTGGCCGCCGCATCCAGGAGCTCGGCGACGCGTTCCAACAGTGCATCTCGGCCGCTCTCCATTAGTCAGCACCGCAGCAGCTCCAATGCCACTGTGAGCGCGGCCCGCATGTTCGCCTGCTCCCTCCTAGTGTGCGGTGCCGTCACTGCGGCGTGGCTTGCGGCCCTTGCAGTAGCTCGTGTCTGTCGGGGGGTAAGAACAGCGGGTGAGTGGCCGCGCCGCCCATGCCCCATGGTGTTTGGTGTGCGCGCCGCCTGAGACGCGGGGTTGAGGTCTTCCTGGGCAGGCGGCACTGCCCGGGCAGGCCAAGCTGCCCATCGGTCGTCGTCAGCCCTCGGGTCGCCGGACATCGGGACCGCGGAGTGTCGGCGGATCATCTTGTGGGGAAGAAGCTCCGGCGCACCCCTACCTAGCGCGCCAAATGTCGGATCACAGGTTCCGGCAAAACCCTTAAGGTTTGAACACTAGGGTGCACGCGAAGATCTCCCCCCTATCGATCCGCATCCTAACTTAGCCTAGATCTCACGAACTAAATCGACGAACTCGCAACACAAAGGACACAAGATTTATACTAGTTCGGGCCATCGTTGTGGTGTAATACCCTACTCTAGTGTGGTGGTGGTAGATTGCCTCTTTGGCTGAGGACGAACAGTACAAGGGGAATAACAGCCTCCTGAGGTTGAGGTGTTCTTGTGCTTGGCGAACTTATGCGGTTGAGGATGATCCTCCTTCCTCTCTTCTCCTCCTCTTTCTCTCGTCTCCTCCTCTTTGTCTCTTCTCCTCCTCTTTGTCTCTTCTTTTCCCCCTGTCTTTGGTGGTGGCTAGTCCTATGTATAGAGGCCCTGGTCCTCTCCCCAAATATTGAGCGGGAAGGGATCCAACAACGGCCAATTTGAAGGGGGATAGCTAGTACAAGCTATCTGTCAGGACCCCGACTCAATGCCACATCGATCTAGCATGTAACACCTCATATCACCTTGCGGCCTCACGCACGGTATCCCCACGGGTGTCGCCTTACCTTTGCCCGGGACCGTTTGCGCATTTTGGCACACGTATATGATAGTGTCGCTAGCATCCATATGATAAAGAGCCCGGGCTGACATGGCTAGTCGTAAACCCAAAGTGGCACTAACTTACAGGGACAGGCATCCATGACCCAGCATCGAACGCGTCGGTCATCAACGAGTGAATCTAGGCTGTAGCACTGGGCTAACAGGACTCCGGTGAACTGGGCTGTAGCGGGCTAGCAGGACTCCGGTATTCATCGCGTGACATTTCCCCGAAGGGACAGACACAGGATCGAAGAAGGACACATGCCGGCCTGCCTAAGTGTTCCGGAGCAGTAGCAAGCTACCAGGGCTCAGTGGAAGCACTAGGAGACATTTCCCGGTAAGAGTGGCTACTAAGAATAAACAACTAGATAGTCAGATCCCACACATAGCAATACACATTACACGTACGCATAACATGCAAGTATGTGCTGTACAACATGGCATCACAGCATAACTCAACAATCATATAGATAAAGGCTCAGAAGAGCCATCATAGCATGTATTGCAAACAGGGGTCACAAAACCCATCATACAGAGCATACAAGCAACAAGCGGAAGCATTACATGTCTGGGTACAGACATCTACAAATGAAAAAGGCTGAAGAGCCTGACTATCTACAACATCCGATCAAGATCGTAGCTGAGGTACAAGCTACTCGTCAAAGTCCACGAGAACACTAATAAGACCAAAGTCTCCGCTACAAAAACATAAATAAAGCAACATGAGTACAAAGGTACTCAGCAAGACTTACATCAGATCCTATTATACATTTATGTGTATCAAGAAGGTAATGTGGGGTTTAGTTGCAGCAAGCCAGCTTTGACTCTGTGGCTATCCTGTTCTACGACTACCAGAAACTCTGGAGGTGAGACAACGTACACGAGTCCACTAATCACCATACAATACACTACTATGGATTCATCCCCGTCTCCCTACGAGAAGGCCATCCATAGCACTCACACTTGTCTTGAGCATTTTAGAGTATCCACTTCAAGTTGTCTATGTACCATGTAAGCATCCAAGAAGTCCATAACCGCGGACCCGACTATTCGAATAGATCATGTTAACCCTGCAGGGGTGTACTTCTTCACACACGCTCTTGCCACTTACCGCCATGTACACATCATGTATCTCGGCAACCTTCAAGCGGAAGCCTGGCGAGGGTGTCGGCCACGACCTGACTAACCACACAAGACTCTAATCCAGGTTTATCGCCTATTCGGGTTCCATCCGCAAGGAGATCCGGCCGGGGTGTCGCTCACGGCCCCAAACGATGTGAGCAGGGTTCCCAAGCCCACCATCCGGGTGCCACTTGGTACACCGTGCCACCTGTGCCTAGTCTGTCCCAAGCCCACCCTGCCGGGTGCCACTTGGTAGAAAAATAGCACTACCTACAAACACCAGAAACTAATTGCGACTCCTGGACAGAGATCAAGTTGGCTAATAAGTCGAGAGGGGCACTTAAGCATTCCAATGTGTGGTAGTATCGAGTCATTGGACAACATACATCGAACTCAGTGCTTAAGGACGGTTCCAGTGAGACAACCCACCATGTACTCCTACATGGCCTCTCACCGCTACCTTTACCAAATCGTGTTCACACACTTAACTATCAGCACCAGAACATATCGTAACACTCCAATTCATTCCCAATGAATCAGACCTGACACAACTCTAAGCAATAGTAGGCATAGCATGGTAGGAACACAACATGGCTCAATCAACTCCTACGCATGCTAGTGGGTTTCAACTATTTACTGTGGCAATGACAGGTCATGCAGAGGAATAGGTTCAACTACCGCAGCACAAAGTAACAGATGAATCGTTGTTGTCCTAATGCAATAACTGAGAGCAGGAGCGAGAGAGTAGGGTTTTATCGAAATGAACAAGGGGGTTTGCTTGCCTGGTAAATCAACAGAGGAGGCACTGCTTCACAGACAGGTACTCTGGAACGGTCTCCGGAGCAAGACCTATCGAGAAGGAACGGTGCCAACAATCAAAACACAAGCATATGCAACAATATGATGCATGAACATGGCATGAAGATGTGATGTTGTTTGAGCTAATGCAACTAGTAATCATTTGGTTTGATGTCCATTTGAACCAAAGGTTCAAATGCATCTCCAAATTAAGCTCCTACATATGCCATAATGTGTTTTCTCATATTCAGCATGTATAAGTTGGTTTGTCATGCATGAAACTAATACAGATGGAAAGATTGCATTTTTCTGATAATTTTTCATATATAAATTATTTTAATCTAAGCTACGGTTGAATTGTTATGAATTTTTGAAGTTTAAATCAATTTCTGAAATTCCTGAATTATTTTAATTCCAGAAAATAGATATTGCGCCAGCATGATGTCAGCATGACGTCAGCGGTCAACTGCGGCTGGCTGGGGTCAAACCTGACGTGTGGGGTCCACACGTCAGTGACAGGGGGTTAAACAAGGTTAGTTTAATCCTAATCAAAAAATTAGTGGCACTGGGGCCCACTGTCAGTGTCAGGGGTTAACTAAGCGGTGATTAGCACTAATCTAACTTAATTAGCCGGGGGGGTTAGTTAGCTGGGTTGACCCGGTCAATCCCGCCGGCGTTTACCCGCCGGCGAGGCCGAACGCGGCGGAGGGGCTCGGGATCGCCGTTCCAGCGACCATTCGGGCGGCGGAGACCACCCACGCGAAGCCCCGGCTCGCGCGCATCTAGTGGTTCATGCGGGAGGCTGCGGGGGCGGCGGAGCTCGCCGGAGCGAAGCTCGGGGCGGCCGCCGGAGTTCGGGTGAGGCGCGAGCGGGTGCTGCAGGGCATGGCAGGAGCTGCGGGCGGAGGCGTTGGCCTTCTGGGAGGCTACTGAGCGCGGTGGCAGGTGCAGGCACGGGCTGCGGTGGCTCTGGCCACGACGGCGAGGAGCTGCAGCAGCGATGGCTTCGACCATGGTGGTAGCGACGGCTACGACACGGGAACGAGGGGGAGAAGAGAGGGGAAACAGGGAGATGCTCACGGTGATCACGCAGAGCAGCACAGCGGGGTCGGGGGAGACCTGGTGACGGTGAATCGACGGCGGCGGACGGTGGAGCCCGAGGAGGAAGTCGATGGCGATGGCGGCGATGGAGGCCGTCCGGAGGTGCGTGGCTCGACGAGGAGGTAGCCGGCGACGTGGCGGAGCTCGTGGACTGTTCAGATGCTCTCGAGGGGCGCGGTGGCTACGACTACGGCGAGCGGTGGCGACGGGCGCGTTTGGGCGGTCGGGAGAGAGAGAACCAGGGGAGGGGGAGGAATGAGAGAGTGGGAGAGAGGTGCGGGGCGTCGCGTGGCGTCGTCCGGTCCATCCAGACGAGGAGAGGAGAGGCAGGCAGGCAGGCGAGCTGGTGGCGTGGCGCGGTGACGCGCGCGCGCGCCGGGCACGCTCCCCTCCCTCTGTCGAGGACGAAGATGACAGAGGAGGAGGCGGCCTGGGCCGCCTGCTGGCTGGGCCGGCCTGCTGCAGCTGGGCCAGAGGCGCCAGGCAGAAGCCCATGTAAGGTTCCCTCTTTTATTTCTGTTTTCTATTTTTTTTGACATTTGTTTTGATTTAATTAAAATATTAAATCATTTTATTACCTTATGCCAATTTTTGCAGGAGCTAGATATATTATTCCAGAGCTCCTTTATAAATGGCATAATTTTTGGACCATATTTCATATATATAGCAATATATTTCCAAAGCAAATAATTATCGGATTAATCCAAATGGCCAAAATTAAATATCCATGAGCTCCTAAAAATATTGGTTTGATTTTATCTCTGTCCAATATTTTCAGAGGGCAACATGAGCATTTTCTTGGACCCTTTTGGAGAATTTTTTTTTATTTGGGTCATTTTCAAAAATGATGCTGAGGGTTCCACCAATCCTCATTTCAAATTTAAATGAAAATTTAAACATGATTCACAATGACTAGCTAGTCTAGGTCATACCATACTAGGGATGTGACAACTCGCCCCCACTTGAAAGAATCTCGTCCCGAGATTCAGGGGTTGACGGAAAGAAAGCGGGGTACTCCAGTCGAAGACGATCTTCTCGCTCCCAAGTAGCTTCTCTCTCGGAATGATGAGACGACTGAACTTTGAGAAACTTGATGTTCTGACGTCGAGTGAAACGCTCTGCTTGATCAAGAATGCGAACCGGGTACTCTCGGTATGTGAGGTTATCTTGGAGATCAAGCGTTTCGTGGTCCACTCCGCGGATAGGATCCGAGAAGCAACGCCTGAGTTGAGAGACGTGGAAGACATCATGAACTCGAGAAAGATGTGGGGGTAGTTCCAACTGGTAGGCAACCTCTCCTCGTTTAGCGAGAATGCGAAAAGGACCAATGTAACGAGGAGCCAACTTGCCCTTGATACCGAAACGATGGGTACCTTTCAAAGGAGTAACCCGAAGGTAAGCTTTGTCGCCAATTTCATAAGTCATATCCTTATGATGACGATCGTACTGGCTCTTTTGACGGGATTGGGCTGTTTTCAAATTCTCACGAATGTTGTGAACTTGCTCTTCTGCCTCCTGGATCATGTCCGGTCCAAAGAATTGTCTTTCACCGGTTTTTGACCAGTTCAAAGGTGTTCGACATCTTCGTCCATAGAGAACCTCAAAAGGAGCTTTCTTGAGGCTGGATTGGTAGCTATTGTTATAAGCAAACTCGGCGAAAGGAAGACATTTCTCCAAATCCATACCAAATGAGATAACGCAAGCTCTGAGCATGTCTTCAAGAATTTGATTGACCCGTTCCACCTGACCACTCGACTGAGGGTGGAAAGCGGTACTGAAGGAAAGATGGGTTCCCATGGCAGTTTGGAAACTCTCCCGGAAATGAGAAGTGAAAAGACTGCCACGGTCTGAATTGACCTCTAGTGGAACACCATGAAGTGATACTATTCGAGAAATGTATAAGTCAGCAAGCTGACTAGGAGTGATATTTTCTCGAACAGGAAGGAAGTGAGCCACTTTGGAAAGACGATCAACGACTACGAAGATAGCGTTATTCCCTCTCTTGGTCCTGGGAAAGCCGGTGATGAAGTCCATACCAACTTTATCCCATTTCCATTCCGGAATAGCTAAAGGCTGAAGGGTGCCAGCAGGTCTTTGATGCTCTGCCTTAACGCGACGACAAAACGTCACATTTAGCAATGAACTCAGCGATTTCTCTCTTCATCCTAGTCCACCAGAACCTCTGGCGTAGGTCCTGATACATCTTAGTGCTACTGGGATGAATCATGAGAGGAGATTCATGCGCCTCCTTAAGAATCAATTTTCGCAGATGTTGATTCTTGGGAACCACCAAGCGATTCTCAAAGAAAACAACACCACGATCATCCATAGAGAAACATCCACCAACTCCCTTCTTAATGTTTCTCTTAATGCGGATAACACCCCTATCAAACTTCTGGTCAGAGATGATCTGATCCTCAAGGGTAGGTTTCGCCACTAAGGTAGAGAGGAATCCGTGAGGAGCGATGTGAAGGTTAAGCTTACAGAATTCCTCATGGAGAAATGGTTGGCCTTGCTGCAGCATGAGATTGTTGCAATAGGATTTACGGCTTAGAGCATCAGCCATGACATTGGCTTTGCCTGGGGTGTAGGTAATCCCTAGATCATAATCTGTGATTAACTCCAACCAACGTCTTTGCCTAAGGTTCAGATCCGGTTGGGTGAAGATATACTTGAGACTCTGGTGATCGGTGTAGATCTCGCAACGTTTACCAAGGAGGTAATGTCGCCAGGTTTTGAGTGCATAGACTACGGCTGCAAGCTCTAGATCATGTGTAGGATAATTCTCCTCATGTGGATGCAACTGTCGAGATGCATAGGCAATCACATGACGATCCTGCATAGGAATGCAACCTAGTCCCTGTCGTATGGCGTCGCAGTAGATAATAAAGTCTTTAGTGAAATCCGGTGGCACAAGTATGGGAGCAGAAGTCAGGCGTCTTTTCAGTTCCTGAAAACTGTACTCACACTGTGCAGACCACTCGAACTTTTTATCTTTCTTGAGAAGTTCCGTGAGGGGTTTGGCTACTTTGGAGAAATTTTCAACAAAGCGGCGACAATAGTTGGCTAGACCAAGGAAGCTCCTAACTTGTTTAACGGTTTCAGGTGGAGTCCAATCGAGAACGGCCTTGACTCTCTCGGGATTGACAGCAATGCCCTTACCAGAGATTACGTGGCCTAAGTAGGTCACTTATGGCAACCAGAATTCACACTTGGAGAACTTGGCATAAAGGCGGTGCTCTCTGAGTTTTTCTAAAACAAGTCTAAGATGTTCGGCATGCTCTTCCTCGTTCTTCGAGTAAATAAGAATGTCATCGAGATAAACCACGACGAACTTATCTAAGTACTCCATGAAGATCGAGTTCATCAGGCGGGAGAATGTAGCTGGAGCGTTAGTTAGACCAAAGGACATGACGGTGTACTCGTACTGGCCATAACGAGTGACAAAAGCTGTCTCGGGAATGTCCCCATTCCTGATCTTAATTTGGTGGTATCCTAACCTCAAATCCATCTTGGAGAAGACTGAGGATCCAGCAAGCTGATCATACAGGTCGTTGATCCTGGGAAGCGGATACTTGTTCTTTATCGTGACCAAATTAACAGGACGATAATCTACAACCATCCGGTCCGTACCGTCTTTCTTCTTGACGAAGAGGACGGGGCAAGCCCAAGGAGAAGAACTAGGACAGATGAAACCCTTTTGCAAGGACTCATCAAGTTGTTTCTTAAGCTCGGCTAGCTCTAAGGGTGCCATCTTGTAAGGTCTCCGGGAGATTGGAGCTGTTCCTGGGATAAGATCTATGACGAACTCTACATCTCTGTCAGGTGGAACACCTGGCAGTTCCTCTGGAAAGACATCCGGAAAGTCACGGACTACCGGGATATCTTCAAGGTCTGGAAGAGGGCTGGCATTGAGAGAATAGAGCTGACGCTTTGCAACTCTAGTGGAGACAATGACTATCTTGCCAGATGGGTGTGTAAGCTGAACAGATCTTGTGTAACAATCAATCTTGGCATGATGAGCTGTCATCCAGTCCATACCCAAGATGATGTTAATATATGAGGACTTGAGGGCTACAAGTGATGCAAGGAATACAAGTCTGTCAACAAGGATTTCATTACCATGGCTTACACTAGAGGTTTGCCATTTGGATCCAGGAGTTTGGATGAATAGTGGAGTTGGCATATCACAAAATGACAGATTGTGCAAGTTAGCATAGCTCTCGGAAATGAAGGAGTGAGATGCTCCAGTATCGAATAGAACTGATGCTGGGTGACAATTGACAAGGAGTGTACCAAGAACAACATCCGGATCATCATGAGCGTCTTTAGCTGAGACGTGATGCACACGTCCACGTTCAGTAGGGGCTGACTTAACACTGATCATCTTGCGTGATGGCTTAACACAGCCAACAGTCTTCTCGGGCTGGGGTGGAGCATAACTAGTTTGAGAACAGTCACGTGCATAGTGTCCTGGCTTCCCGCATGTGAAGCAAGTCCCTGAGGTTGGACGTGGACCCACACTGACAAGCGGTCTACCAGTAGGCCTGGGTGGAACATACGACTGAGCTGGGGAAGGCACCACATAGGATGGCCTTGGTGTACATCCGAAAGGAAGAGCGGAGTTTGGAACCCAAATCCGGCGCTTCTGGGAACTAGAGCCAGAGGAAGATCCCAAATCACGGGTGTGCTTACGAGACTCCTCGTAAGTGAGCTGAGCTGTCTCTGCATTGATGGCTTTGTTCACAAGGGCTTGGAATGTATCACAATGATGCAGGTGGAGATCACGACGCAACTTGGGGTTGAGACCCTTCCGGAACCTAGCTTGCTTCTTGGCGTCTGTGGACACTTCTTCTGTGGCATAACGGGCGAGGTTCTCGAACTCTCTGCTGTAAGCATCAACAGCCATCTTATTCTGGGTGAGACTACAGAACTCTTCTCTCTTGCGATCGATGAGGGCCTGGGGAATGTGATGCTCGCGAAAAGCCTCAGTGAAATCCTTCCAGGTAGGAATCTGGCCAGCTGGAAGCAAAGCCTCATAGTTCTGCCACCAAAGACTAGCAGGACCTTCCAGGTGGTATGCGGCATAGGTGACCTTGTCATCTTCAGCTACGCTCGCGGAACGCAGCTTATGAGTGATGCTACGGACCCAGTCATCTGCATCGAGTGGCTCGATGGAATGATGAAAGGTAGGTGGGTGCAAGCGAGTGAGATCATGAATGGTAGCAGACCCTTTGAACTGATGTGCGGTGTTCTCCTCGATACGTGCCAACAAACGGTTAGACTCACGCTTGTTCCTCTCCATTTCTAACATGAACTCTGCCAACGAAGGCTGGTCGGGAGGATCCTCATCCCTAGCATCTCCATGGTTCTGGCTACGAGCAACGGAACTTCGCTCAGCTGATGACATCCTGAGAAACGAACCAAGGATGGAGTCAGCATCAACTATGGACTGTAGAATGTAGGACAAGGAATTAGTATCTCTCGAACTCCTAGGGAAATTCCGGCAGCATAACGGCAGTAAAATGCTCAGAATGAGACGTCCTACTAAAAAAATGGGTGGTAACATACTCATCATCATCACTCAAGGTTCTGAGATAGTACTAAACAGACTACACCGGAAGTACTCGAAAATTGGGGTATGGCTCTGATCAACCAATCCTATGGGACTACGGAGTAGTAACACGTGATCCTGATAGACGGAAGAGAAAGCCTAGTTCCTTAACCCCGTCGGAAAGATAGGATGACTCAGATCAGAAGGTCATGAGGTAAAGGAGTAAAAAGAGCCTTACGTTCCTTCCCACAATCAATTCCCTTACATAACTAAAGAATTTCTAGACTCAACTTCGACCAGTTTGGCTTGGTAATCCTACAGGCAGTCAGGCTCTGATACCAGCGCTGTCAGGACCCCGACTCAATGCCACATCGATCTAGCATGTAACACCTCATATCACCTTGCGGCCTCACGCACGGTATCCCCACGGGTGTCGCCTTACCTTTGCCCGGGACCGTTTGCGCATTTTGGCACACGTATATGATAGTGTCGCTAACATCCATATGATAAAGAGCCCGGGCTGACATGGCTAGTCGTAAACCCAAAGTGGCACTAACTTACAGGGACAGGCATCCATGACCCAGCATCGAACGTGTCGGTCATCAACGAGTGAATCCAGGCTGTAGCACTGGGCTAACAGGACTCCGGTGAACCGGGCTGTAGCGGGCTAGCAGGACTCCGGTATTCATCGCGTGACATTTCCCCGAAGGGACAGACACAGGATCGAAGAAGGACACATGCCGGCCTGCCTAAGTGTTCCGGAGCAGTAGCAAGCTACCAGGGCTCAGTGGAAGCACTAGGAGACATTTCCCGGTAAGAGCGGCTACTAAGAATAAACAACTAGATAGTCAGATCCCACACATAGCAATACACATTACACATACGCATAACATGCAAGTATGTGCTGTACAACATGGCATCACAGCATAACTCAACAATCATATAGATAAAGGCTCAAAAGAGCCATCATAGCATGTATTGCAAACAGGGGTCACAAAACCCATCATACAGAGCATACAAGCAACAAGCGGAAGCATTACATGTCTGGGTACAGACATCTACAAATGAAAAAGGCTAAAGAGCCTGACTATCTACAACATCCGATCAAGATCGTAGCTGAGGTACAAGCTACTCGTCGAAGTCCACGAGAACACTAATAAGACCAAAGTCTCCGCTACAAAAACATAAATAAAGCAACATGAGTACAAAGGTACTCAGCAAGACTTACATCAGATCCTATTATACATTTATGTGTATCAAGAAGGTAATGTGGGGTTTAGTTGCAGCAAGCCAGCTTTGACTCTGTGGCTATCCTTTTCTACGACTACTAGAAACTCTGGAGGTGAGACAACGTACACGAGTCCACTAATCACCATACAATACACTACTATGGATTCATCCCCGTCTCCCTACGAGAAGGCCATCCATAGCACTCACACTTGTCTTGAGCATTTTAGAGTATCCACTTCAAGTTGTCTATGTACCATGTAAGCATCCAAGAAGTCCATAACCACGGACCCGGCTATTCGAATAGATCATGTTAACCCTGCAGGGGTGTACTTCTTCACACACGCTCTTGCCACTTACCGCCATGTACACATCATGTATCTCGGCAACCTTCAAGCGGAAGCCTGGCGAGGGTGTCGGCCACGACCTGACTAACCACACAAGACTCTAATCCAGGTTTATCGCCTATTCGGGTTCCATCCGCAAGGAGATCCGGCCGGGGTGTCGCTCACGGCCCCAAACGATGTGAGCAGGGTTCCCAAGCCCACCATCCGGGTGCCACTTGGTACACCGTGCCACCTGTGCCTAGTCTGTCCCAAGCCCACCCTGCCGGGTGCCACTTGGTAGAAAAATAGCACTACCTACAAACACCAGAAACTAATTGCGACTCCTGGACAGAGATCAAGTTGGCTAATAAGTCGAGAGGGGCACTTAAGCATTCCAATGTGTGGTAGTATCGAGTCATTGGACAACATACATCGAACTCAGTGCTTAAGGACGGTTCCAGTGAGACAATCCACCATGTACTCCTACATGGCCTCTCACCGCTACCTTTACCAAATCGTGTTCACACACTTAACTATCAGCACCAGAACATGTCGTAACACTCCAATTCATTCCCAATGAATCAAACCTGACACAACTCTAAGCAATAGCAGGCATAGCATGGTAGGAACACAACATGGCTCAATCAACTCCTACACATGCTAGTGGGTTTCAACTATTTACTGTGGCAATGACAGGTCATGCAGAGGAATAGGTTCAACTACCGCAGCACAAAGTAACAGATGAATCGTTGTTGTCCTAATGCAATAACTGAGAGCAGGAGCGAGAGAGTAGGGTTTTATCGAAATGAACAAGGGGGTTTGCTTGCCTGGTAAATCAACAGAGGAGGCACTGCTTCACAGACAGGTACTCTGGAACGGTCTCCGGAGCAAGACCTATCGAGAAGGAACGGTGCCAACAATCAAAACACAAGCATATGCAACAATATGATGCATGAACATGGCATGAAGAGGTGATGTTGTTTGAGCTAATGCAACTAGTAATCATTTGGTTTGAAGTCCATTTGAACCAAAGGGTCAAATGCATCTCCAAATTAAGCTCCTACATATGCCATAATGTGTTTTCTCATATTCAGCATGTATAAGTTGGTTTGTCATGCATGAAACTAATACAGATGGAAAGATTGCATTTTTCTGATAATTTTTCATATATAAATTATTTTAATCTGAGCTACGGTTGAATTGTTATGAATTTTTGAAGTTTAAATTAATTTCTGAAATTCCTGAATTATTTTAATTCCAGAAAATAGATATTGCGCCAGCATGACGTCAGCATGACGTCAGCGGTCAACTGCGGCTGGCTGGGGTCAAACCTGACGTGTGGGGTCCACACGTCAGTGACAGGGGGTTAAACAGGGTTAGTTTAATCCTAATCAAAAATTAGTGGTACTGGGGCCCACTGTCAGTGTCCGGGGTTAACTAAGCGGTGATTAGCACTAATCTAACTTAATTAGCCGGGGGGGGTTAGTTAGCTGGGTTGACCCGCTCAATCCCGCCGGCGTTTAGCCGCCGGCGAGGCCGAACGCGGCGGAGGGGCTCGGGATCGCCGTTCCGGCGACCATTCGGGCGGCGGAGACCACCCACGCGAAGCCCCGGCTCGCGAGCATCTAGTGGTTCATGCGGGAGGCTGCGGGGGCGGCGAGCTCACCGGAGCGAAGCTCGGGGCGGCCGCCGGAGTTTGGGTGAGGCGCGAGCGGGTGCTGCAGGGCATGGTAGGAGCTGCGGGCGGAGGCGTTGGCCTTCTGGGAGGCTACTGAGCGCGGTGGCAGGTGCAGGCACGGGCTGCGGTGGCTCTGGCCACGACAGCAAGGAGCTGCGGCGGCGATGGCTTCGGCCATGGTGGTAGCGACGGCTACGACACGGGAACGAGGGGGAGAAGAGAGGGGAAACAGGGAGATGCTCACGGCGATCACGCAGAGCAGCACAGCGGGGTCGGGGGAGACCTGGTGACGGCGAATCGACGGCGGCGGACGGCGGAGCCCGAGGAGGAAGTCGATGGCGATGGCGGCGATGGAGGCCGTCCGGAGGTGCGTGGCTCGACAAGGAGGTAGCCGGTGACGTGGCGGAGCTCGTGGACTGCTCAGATGCTCTCGAGGGGCGCGGTGGCTACGACTACGGCGAGCGGTGGCGACGGGCGCGTTCGGGCGGTCGAGAGAGAGAGAACCAGGGGAGGGGGAGGAATGAGAGAGTGGGAGAGAGGTGCGGGGCGTCGCGTGGCGTCGTCCGGTCCATCCAGACGAGGAGGGGAGAGGCAGGCAGGCAGGCGAGCTGGTGGCGTGGCGCGGTGACGCGCGCGCGCGCCGGGCACACTCCCCTCCCTCTGTCGAGGACGAAGACGACAGAGGAGGAGGCGGCCTGGGCCGCATGCTGGCTGGGCCGGCCTGCTGCAGCTGGGCCAGAGGCGCCAGGCAGAAGCCCAGGTAAGGTTCCCTCTTTTATTTCTGTTTTCTATTTTTTTTTGACATTTGTTTTGATTTAATTAAAATATTAAATCATTTTATTACCTTATGCCAATTTTTGCAGGAGCTAGATATATTATTCCAGAGCTCCTTTATAAATGGCATAATTTTTGGACCATATTTCATATATATAGCAATATATTTCCAAAGCAAATAATTATCGGATTAATCCAAATGGCCAAAATTAAATATCCATGAGCTCCTAAAAATATTGGTTTGATTTTATCTCTGTCCAATATTTTCAGAGGGCAACATGAGCATTTTCTTGGACCCTTTTGGAGAATTTTTTTTTTATTTGGGTCATTTTCAAAAATGATGCTGAGGGTTCCACCAATCCTCATTTCAAATTTAAATGAAAATTTAAACATGATGCACAATGACTAGCTAGTCTAGGTCATACCATACTAGGGATGTGACACTATCCTGACAAAAGATGGTCTTCGCCTGCCAAAGCTTCTGGTGGTGACGTCGTCCTGGGATCCATGGTCACCTCCGTCTGGTCGTCCTTCTGGTCTTGGTCCCATTGCATCGATATGGAAACCTTTGCTAGATGCCACGATATTCCGCGCATGCGCTTTCCCCCTTAGCACCAAAGAGGAAACAAGGACGCTGCGCGCGCTGTTGCCCGCCTGGTCTCGATCGTCATGGCTTACGTCATGAGAACCTCGCATGGTTTGCTCGGCCTCGAACTCTCCGCCCCTCACGAGCCATCCTGGTGAGGCCGCCCCTGAGGAGGTCTTGTCTCGTCCGCCTCGCGAGGGTCTTGATTCCTTGTTGATGAAGATGGGCCGTACAAGCCTGCCAGCAAAGCCACGCCGTGGGCCGCAGGCAGGCAAGTCTAGGGACCCCCGTTCCTAGAATGCCGACAACGAGTTGCAGCAAGAACTCCCTCAATTGGTTGCGAGAAGCTTTGGCGATCAAAAAGATGAAGATAAATTGGCTCCTTGGCAGGCTCAGGGTAGATGGCTTCGACAGACATATCAACCTTAGGCAAGAAGATAAGATGGTTGTGCACAGAGGGTAGATAGTTGATAGGAGAGTGATGCTTGATTAAGTGCATCACCCATGGAGCATAAAACTTCAGGCCAAATGGATCAATTCCATATGCAGCAAGTTGCCTGATGAAGAAATCTTGAGCATTGAAGTTGATGCCATTGAGAATATAGAACACCAATGTCTTCATCGTGCCTTCAAGCTTGGCTGCAGGAGAATGTCCGTTGACAGGCCATAGAGTTTGTCGTATAATGTGATAAATGGTTCGGGGCAGATACTCGAGGTCTTCGACAAAGAATTCCTTAGGATATTCAGTATCTTGTGGCAGTGGCTTCATCATGCTCAGCATCTGATTCATGTTGGGCTCAGGCTTCTGAAATATGCTCTCCAATGCATTCCTATGTAGCTGACAACCAAGTTCATAGAACTCGCCTGGAGTGGGCAGGGAAGTAAGCTCGATGATATCTTGAGCTTTGGCTTCATGGTGCACATCACGTGCAATCCACTCAAGGACCCAAGTCTTTGGATCCCTGTTGTAGCCACGAATGTGAAGAGTAGCATAGAACTGCAGCAAAAGCTCTTCGTTCCTGTGCTCTTTGTCAGTGACAAACTACAGAAGGCCAACATCTCTGAAACAGTCTAGAGCTTCTTCCAAGCAGGGAAGTCCAACAATGGCTTCACAATCCAGACGCATATGAGGAAAGATCCGCCCTTGACTGTATAAGATATATGAGTAATAACTGCGCTGCTAAAAGCTCCAGAAGCGATCCGATGAGATCTTTGGCTTCGAGTACGGGTTCTTCGCACTGTCAAAGAATGGGTTGTGTGCCCTGAAGCTGTTCACACTGAATGATCCTGGCGATGTTGCAGCAGCAGGAAACCTTGGCAGTCTGGGCTTTGGCTTCTGCACCTAAGGCCTGTGCTCTACATGATATTCATATTGTGGTCCGGGAGCAGTGGGAGGAACCAGAACAGGCCATCTGACAGTGACAAGTTGGCCGCGATCAAATGCCTGCTCAATAGTGTGAGGACTTGGGGTAGAATTTTAGCTCCAGCATTGACTGGGGCTTCAGGTTGCACATTAGCTTCAGGTGCCACAGCATTTTCAGCCATGACAATGTAATTGGCTTCAGAAGTGTTGTTTGTGGCCGCCTCAATGTTTTCAACCTCCTCTTCAGTAACAGGAGGGTCGAGCAGTGACACGTTCTCCTTGAGAACAACTTCTTGAGTGACTGGGGGTGTGGCAACTCTTCCTTCTCTTCTTTCTTCTTCGGCTGATGCAGCTAGAATGTCTTCAGCAGCTTTGGCTTCAGACTCAGAGACATTCACAGTAGGGGTGGCTTCAGGAAACACTTCGCATGCTATTGAACTTTGTTGCACCTCTCCCTCTTGAATGCTCGACATGGCAACATGTGGCCTAGGGACTTTGCGAAGCCTGCAGAGTGCGGGCGACACCTGTGGTGATGGAGTGGTCTAGACCATGTAGTCATCGTCAAGCTTCAGAGTGGTGACTTGAGGTGGTGGAGTACTGGGTGTGTCTTCATTACTTGGGGTCTCTTGTTGAGGGCGATCAGCCCACGAAGCATCCTGAGCAATTGGCATCATGGGATGACCAATGCTGATGAGTTTGCTGTTTGTGAGAACAGGCGATGATACCAGTTGGTGCTCGATCTGAGGAAGGACTTCATCATCTTCTACATTGTCGTCACGACCAATGTCTTCAGCTGTGATGGGGTCAACAGTGAGTACTTCTTCGTCTTCAGGAGCCTCTGTGGTAGCAGGCTCATGAACTACAACTTCAAGCTCTTGGTTGGAGGAGGCAGGATGTGCAACTGAGATGGGCTCAACAACAAGTGGCTTTATGGCAGCAGCACGCTCTTTCCGTGAAGACTTTGTCTTCGGCTTCTTTGTTGATGGAGTACCATCAGACGCATTATTGTGCTTCCGCTTCTTGGCTTCGGCTTCAGCTGCCCTAGTCTTCTTCAGTTCTGAAGCTGCTAAGGGGACCTTAGGCTTCGAGCCAGTCATACTGGCAGGGAAGACAATGCTAGGTGCTTCCTGCCTTGGTGCTTCAGTGTGTGCCACACCAGACTTCTTCTTCTGTTTGGCAGCCATTCTGGGGTCGATACCAGGACGCCCCAGAGCCTTGCGCTTCTCAGCCTCATTGTGTGCTTGAACACATTTCTCAGTGACATATTTCATCCGCTCTCTTGAACCTTTAGCTTCCTCGTGCTTCTTGTGAAACTGCTCCTTGAGCTCATTCATCATCACCTTGAAGCTTTGAACTTCTGCCACACTGAGCTTTGCCATGTTTTTCTTGAACTACGCCTTTTCATAATCAATTTCGTTCTTCAGCTCGATGATTTTCTGAGCCACGACCATTTCATTTGCAATGGCTCCATGAAACGTGACACTAATGTCCACTGGCAGCTGAAGAGCATCGATGCTTATGCTCTGGTCATTGAACCATTCATCAATGAAGTTGTTCAAAATTTCAACATCAAAGAGGGGAAGATCGTTGAAGATCTCCATCTCTTGCTTGCTCTTGATCAGAAGCTCAAGGGCATCATCACCAAGATCTTCATCGCTGGACAGATGAATGGTTTCATCTTCGTTTCGTAGAACGACAGTAGGTGTAAGTTCATGCCCAGAAATTTCATGGGCTTCTTCTTGGGCTTCTCCGTCTTCTTGGAGATACGAGAAAGATCTTCATATTGCACACTGGGTTCAGGAGGTGCAGTGGCCAATGGCTTCGCACGTGAAGCTTTTGGTGCGGCAAAGGGATTCGAAGCCGTTGAATTCTTTGGCTTTTGCTTTGGTGGTGTTGGCGCATCTTCAGAATCTGCGTCGTCAGCTGAGTGGTCCATCGTAGCCCCCTGTACAACAATATGAGTGATGAGGCCTTCGAGGTTGTAGAAGGGGCCGGTTTCATTGGGATTGGCATCACGTGCGCCATTAGCCCTTGGAGCAGAGGGACCAGGGTTGAAATTGAGCCCCGGGTCCTTCTTGATCTTTGCAGTAGACTCCTTTGCAAACTGGAAATTCTGCTTGAAGAGATTGTCTTCACGACACCATAGCAGAGATGATGGGTCAGCATTGTCTGGCTGCGGTCCACGGACCATGCAAGGATAGAAGCCTTGAGCTATGGCTTCGGACTTGGACTTAGGCTAAAGACCTCTATATACGATATCTCCCCAGGGTCCTTCATGGCATTCTTTTCAGCATATTTGGCAGTTACAAATCTGTATTTGTACCATTCCTCTGCCCAATATCTTCGAATCCATTGGATTCGGGTTCTTGCGTTCTTTGTAGGTTTCCTCAGGATTTGTCTTGTACATTTCAAAGAGATCTGGTGGTAGGTCCTTGGCTGTATTCGCACGGTGTTGTCTGTCGCTCTTCCTAGCTGATTTCTTAGAGCCATTGTATTCAAGTTGAAAGGCTTTAAGACTGTAAATGGCTTCCGTCTGCTGGTTAGATAGGAACTGGCTTTAGGAGAATTGATGTGTCACTGTAAGAATTGCAAATGAATGTAGACTATGAGAACCAAGGGATTCTCCCATGGTCATGTACCTGTGACAGCATTAGAGGTGCGGGGAAAGGGGAAGAGGTTATATGCATTCTTAGAAGATTTTGAAGATAAATCAGTTTGAAGACATTGACCTCATAGTGCGAAGACATTCACTTATTTGATGAGAGTTGGTTCCAGATTTGTACGAATCAAAGAATAAGTACAAGTGAGGAATCTACCTAGTTGTGAAGCATAAGTGAATATACTTGGCATGATATGAGATGCGGAACAAGATAGATCCAGATTTGCAAGTTTAGAAACCACTTCTTGTTGAAGTGGATGGATCTGACGGATCAAAAGGGCAATAAAAGTAGGATTTAATTACCACACGAAGAACTGCTAGATGAAGTTGAGAGGGAGGCCGAGCAGTTTAATCTCACGCGCCCTAACTTGGCGACGGAACACACCTACGGCGGCGGCGGAGGAGACAAGGTCTGCGGCCAGCATGAGGACGGCGTCGGTGAGGTCGCGGCAGCTAAGCGCTTCGTCTCCGGCGTCGTCGCGAGCTAGCGGAGGCTCCAGGGTTTGTGCGAGGTGGCGAGTAGGAAGAAGAGATAATGACCATGTTGAGTTGAGTATTTATAAGTAAAGGGATAGCACAGCGTAATTACGCAGGTGCTCTTGGAGGTTCACATCTGAAGGACACGTGGCATGCATGCAAAACATTGGAATTTGTTCCATGTTCCCACGCATGCCTGGATTGTCGGGTGGTCGTTCCGGCTTCTCCGGGTTTCAGGCAATAAGGATATAACATTAAAATAGATTCAATTTTTGTCTCTGTATCTTCTGCTGACAAGGATGCAGAGAAGACATTCGACAGTTTCAATAGAATGCATATGATTTAGATAGATAGAATCTGAGGTAGAAGCATAGAAGGGGTTAGGGTCCGATCACATTCACTTAGATCAAGAGATTCAAACAAGAAGACATAGCTATAAGTGAATGCTTTAGAGGAGAGAACACAAATATATGTATATGTATCAGTATTAGACCAGATCAACATTGTGAAGATAAACATGAAGTCGAATAAATGTGGAAGACAAAACCAAATGCCAAGATTATGCAAACGTGATGCCAATTGAAAACACTTCAAGCAAGACTTTGGTGGTGGCGTTACCCACCGTATAGGAAGTATTAGACCCAGACACAGCGCACAATTATCGTCGCGCTCCGAAATCAAATTCCGCATTAATGTTTTCACACTTAGAGTGTATGTCTTCATTCATTTAAGATATATTTTTCTTCGTGTGTTGCACATCTAAGTCATCAACCTGCATAAGCGTCAGGATGTGTGTCCAATCATAAGATATTTAGCTCACACCGCAACTTGCAAAACCTTTTCTCATCCAAGGGCTTTGTGAAGATATCTGCCAATTGCTCTTCAGTGTTGATGTGAATGATATCAATATCTTCCTTCATGACATGGTCTCTGAGAAAGTGAAAGTGCTAGTTATCGACTAGAGGGGGTTGAATAGGCGATTTTTATGAAAGTCTTCAAAACACGGAGGCTTTGAAGACAAACAGTAGAAATGAATCTATTAATATACAGCGGAAGGTATACTACACTAGACAGGCCATAGTCAAGTAAGCAATGAAGTGAAAACACGAAGACTATTGGCATGTAGGTAGTATGGATCAAGATGGAAGATAGTATGAAGCCAATTAACAACAGTCTTCACACAGTGAAGTCTATCATATCATGCAAGCAGGCAATGACTTCATGAAGACAAGTAGTAAGTAAAGAGAGGTAGAAGATAAAAACCAGTTGCTTGGTGAGGACAGGTATTTGTTGGACCAGTTCCAGTTGCTGTGACAACTGTACGTCTAGTTAGGGAGGCTGAGATTCAACTCAAAAGAGCGTGTCTTCACCATATTCCCCTTGAGCTAAGGACACACAGTCCTCGCCCAGTCACTCTGGTAAGTCTTCAAGGTAGACTTCCAAACCTTCACAGACTTCGTTCACCGGCGATCCACAATGACTATTGGATGCTTAGAACGGGATGCCTAACCGGCTGGAGGATTCACAATCCTCAAGTGTAACAAGTCTTCAGGTCACGCAGACAGAAAGACTTCAGTGATGCCTAACACTCTTTGGCTCTGAGTGTTTAGGGCTTTGTCCTCGCAAGGATTTCTCTCTCAAAGGCTTCGAAGGTGGGTTGCTCTCAAATGACAAAAGCCATGCACTAACTCTGAGCAGCCACCAACTTATGGTATAGGAGGTGGGCTATTTATAGCCAGGAGGCAACCCAACCTGATTTGTCCGAAATGACCCTGGGTCACTAAGGAACTGACACATGTCCAACAGTTAGATTTCAGACACACGTGGCAGCTTGACTTGGGCTACAAGTAAAGCTGACTTATCTAGCTCTGGATAAGATTTGCTGTCATTGTCTTCGCTCGAAGACATAAGATTTGGTTGAGCATCACTTCAGTTATTCTGACTGGTTCACTTGGACCCCACTTAACAGTACAGTGGTTCCTATGACTCAAGAAAGAAGAAAATGAAACTACAAAATAACTATGTCTTCGCACTCCATAGTCTTCATATGATGTCTTCTCATGGCATAGTTTTCAATGTGAAACTCTTCACAGACCACCATTCTCTTCAATGTCTTCACACATTTTTAGGGGTCATCTCTGGTAGGTAAACCGAATCAACGAGGGACTACTACCTGTGTTATCCTGCAATTCTCACTAACACATTAGTCCTTCAACCAAGTTTGTCGTCAATACTCCAAAACCAACTAGGGGTGGCATTAGATGCACTTACAATCTCCCCCTTTTTGGTGATTGATGAAAAACTGGTTGAAGTTTTCAACGGGGATAAAAGTATGTGAAATTGTGAGGATAAGGTATTGTCTTCATAAGTAGCAAAACGCTCCCCCTGAAGATGTGCATATAAATAGTTTGCGTTTGAATGCAAATGCACATGGCAGGTTTTACTTGTGGAGATCCTCTTCAACTTATGAAGATAATTCATCATGCATGAAAGGATACAACGAAGATAATGACATGCATAATATAAATGGACATCTACGGAATGACTTCGTGCAGGATATATGATTGCACATGTGGAATTTATCGTTGCATCACATAGTTAACGGAAAAGGTAGTAGATGACCATCATGTTTTAAGGGTTACAACTCAAAGAACCAAAAGTATCAAAAGCGAGAGTTGTAAACACTTGGCAAAAAGTATAGCAACCACCCATAAAGACCCGCTTGAAGACTATCAACTCATATGCTTCTCCCCCTTTTGTCAGTAAGGACCAAAAAGGTTAGAAGAGATAGAGCTTCTACTCATTCCCATGAGTAGGTGAAGGTGCAGGTTCGACGTTGGAGTCTGGTGGTGCAGAAGAGCTTGGTGCAGTGTCGATTCGCAGCGAAGTTGTAGTGGGTGAAGTAGCATCATCTTCGTCATCGACGACTCTGGCATCGATAGTGGCCGTCGAGGAGGAGTACTCAGAGTCTTCGAGTGAGGGAGTCCGACGCAAGAGAGCGTTCCTAGGAGGAGTGGAATCAAATTTGAATCGCTCTATGAAGCCATCCTGTTGAAGATCATCTTCAGAGCTTAGCAATGTCAGACTCTTCCACGACCGCCGACAGGTTTCATGTGTGACAAATGCATTCTTGGTGGCAAGATTTCGAATGCGATTAATGTCCACCAAGAGGCTCTGCATCTGACGCTTGAGCCAGTCATGATTCTTATCCTGTTTTTGAGGTAATGCCACGAGAAGCTCTCGGTCATTGAGAGCGCGAGATCGCTTCCAAGGCCTTTGAGCCATGGTGCTTTCAGTGGCTTCAGTTGTTGCACGACGAGGTGCACGAGTGTTACCAGCCAGAGGATAAACACGAGTTGTAGCAAGAACTCCTTCAATGGGTTGCTTGAAGCTTTGGCGATCGACATTGTGAAGATATAGTGGCTCCTTAGCAGGTTCAGGGTAGATGGCTTCGATAGACATATCAACCTCTAGAAAGAAGATGAGATGGTTGCGCGCAGAGGGATGATAGTTGGCAGAAGAGTGAGGCATGATGAGGTGCATTACCCATGGAGCATAATATCTCAGACCAAATAGATCAGAGCCAGATGCAGCGAGTTGCCTAATGAAGAAATCTTGAGCGTTGAAGTTGATGCCATTGAGGATATAGAAAACCAATGTCTTCATTGCTCCTTCAAGCTTTGCTGCAGGAGAATGTGCTTTGACAGGCCATAGAGTTTGCTTGATGATATGATAAATGGTGCGGGGCAGATACCCTAGGTCTTCAACAAAGAATTCCGTTGGATATTCAGCATCGCTTGGCAGTGGCTTCATCATGCTGAGCATTTGACTCATGTTCGGCTCAGGCTTCTGAAATATGCTCTCTAATGCATTCCTGTGTAGCTGACAACTAGGTTCACAGTGTTCACCTGGAGTGGGCAGGGCAGTAAGCTCAATTATATCTTGGGCTTTGGCTTCATTGTGTACATCGCCTGTCATCCACTCAAGGACCCACGTCTTCGGATCCCTGTTTTAGCCGTGAATGTGAAGAGTGGCATAGAATTGTAGAAGAAGCTCCTCAATCTAATTTTCTTTGTTGGTCTCAAACTGCAGAAGGCCGGCATCTTTGAAGCAGTCTAGGGCTTCTTCCAAGCAGGGCAGGCCAGAAATGGCTTCGCGGTCTAGACACATATGGGAAAAAAATGCGCCCTTGAATGTATAGGACACAAGAATAATTTCTGCGTTGTTGATAGCTCCAGAACCGATCTGATGAAATTCTTGGCTGCGAATATGGGTTCTTGGCACTACCAAAGAAGGTGTTGTGTACTTTGAAGCCAGTCGCATTGAATGATCCTGGCGAAGTCGCAGTACCTGGAAACCTTGGCAGCCTGGGCTTTGGCTTCTGGACCTGAGGCATATGCTCCACATGATAGTCAAACTGCGGTCTGGGAGTAGGCGGAGGAAGTAGAATGGGCCAACAGATAGTGACAAGTTGACCACGATCGAAAGCTTGCTCAATGGTGTGAGGCCTTGGAGGCGGTACAGGAGCAGAGGCATTGACTTGAGCTTCAAGCTACACATTCGCTTCAGGTGCAACATTGACTTTTGGTACCATATTCATTGCAGGCGCCACATTAGCTTCAGCCATGACAACGTCACTGGCTTCAGTAGTGTTGTTGGTGGCCGCCTCAGTGTTTTCAACCTCCACTTGAGGAGCTGGAGGGTCGGGCACGGACTCGTTCTCCTCGAGAACAACTTCTTGGTTGCTATTGGGTGTGGCAACTCGCTCTTCTTCTTGACGGGGTTCTTGTTGGTCATCAGCTGATGTAGCCGAAATGTCTTCAGAGCTGCTGCTTCGGACTCAGAGACATTCGCAGTTAGAGTGGCGTCATGAAACACTAGTCGTGCCGCTGAGTTGTTTTGCACTTCTCCTTATGGAACTCTCGACATGGCAACCTGTGACCTAGGGCCTTTGTGAAGCCTGCGGAATGTGGGTGACGCCTTTGGAGATTGGGTGGTCTTCACCACCGAATTGTCATCATCAAGTACCAGAGCGGTAACTTGAGGAGGGGGAGTACTGGGTGTGTCTTGGCTTGGTGTGTCTTGGGGGTGATCAGCCCATGATGCATCCTGAGCAGTTGGCGTCAATGGACGACCAATGCTGATGAGTTTGCTGTTTGTGAGAATAGGTGATGATACCGGTTGGTGCTCGATCTGAGGAAGGACTTCATCATCATCTACATTGTCGTGATGACCATTGTCTTCAGCTGTGATGGGGTCAGCAAGTGGAATGTCTTCAGCTTTAGGAGCCTCTGCGGAAGCAAGCTCATGAAGTACTAGGTGATGTTCTTGGTTGGAGGATGTAGGACGAGCAACTGAGATGGGCTCGACAACGAGGGGCTCTAAGGGAGCAGCCCGATCTTTGTTCAAAGACTGTGGCTTCCGCTTCTTGGTCTATGGGGCATCCTCAGTGGCATTCTTGTTCTTGCGCTTTCTAGCTTCGTCCTTAGCTTCCCTTGTCTTCTTTAGTTCTGAAGCAGCTGTGGGAACCTTAGGCTTCGTGCCTGTCATGCTGGCAGGGAAGACAATGCTAGGTGCTTCCTGCCTTACTTCTTGAGTGTGTCCCGCAACAGACTTCTTCTTTTTGGCAGCCATTCTGGGTCGATACCAGGGCGCCCCAGTGCCTTGCGCTTCTCAGCCTCATTGTGCGCTTGCAGACATTTTTCAGCGAAGTATTTCATTCTCTCTCTTGAACCTTTAGCTTCCTCGCGTTTCTGGTGAAACTCCTCCTTGAGCTCATCTAGCATCTTCTTGAAGCTTTGCACATCAGCCATGCTGAGATTGGCCATGTTCCTCATGAACTGAGCATTCTCATAATCAATCTTGTTTTTCAGTTCAACGACCTTCTGAGTCAGAGCCAGCTCATTAGCAATGGCACTGTGGAAAGAGACACTGATGCCAATTGGAATCTCAAGGTCATCGATGTTGATGCTAGGGTTGTCAAACCATTCATCAATGAAGTTGTTCAAAATATCCACATCAAAGGGGGGAAGATTGTTGAAGATCTCCGCCTCCTTCTTGCTCTTTATGAGCATCTCAAGAGCATCTTCACCAAGATCGTCGTCGCTGGACAGATCAATGGTGGCTTCTTCATTCCGCAAAATATCAGCTGGGGTCAGTTCGTGCCCAGAGTGCTGGATGCGCTTCTTCTGCTTTGAAGACTTCTCAGTCTTCTTGGAGATGCGAGAAAGATCTTCAGACTGCACACTTGCTTCAGGAGGTGAAGTGGCCAGTGGCTTCGCATGTGAAACTTTCGGTGCTGCGGAGGGCTTTGAAGCCTTTGATTTCTTTTGCTTCTGCCTTGGTGGGGCTGCTGCTTCTTCAGAATCCGGGTCGCCAGCTGAGTGATCCATCGCAGCCCCTTGGACAGCAACGTGAGTGATGAGACATTCAAGGTTGTAGAAGGGACCTATCTCATTGGGTTCAACTTCATGTGTGCCATCAGCCCGTGGAGCAGGTGGACCAGGGTTGAAGTCGAGGCCAAACTGCTTCTTGTTCTTCTTGGCACACACTTTGGCAAACTGAAAGTTGCGCTTGAACAGATTGTGATCATGACACCATAGCAAAATGGATGGGTCGGCATCTTCAGGCTGAGGTCCTCTGACCATGCAAGGGTAGAAGCCTTGGGCAATAGCTTCGGGCTTGGACATGGGCTGCAGACCTTTGTATATTATATCTCCCCATGGTCGCTTGATGGCATTCTTCTCCGCATACTCTGTAGTCACAAATCTGTACAGAAACCATTGTTCAGCACAGTATCTGCAAATCCATTGGACTCAAGTCTTGCGTTCACCATAGGTTTCTTTATGATCTGCCTTGTATAGTTCAAAGAGATCTGGTGGCAGGTCCTTGGCTGTATCCCCACGACGCTGTCTGCCGCCCTTTCTTGCTGACTTTTCCGTCGCCATGAAGTTCAAACTGAATGGCTTTAGAACTTGCAAAGGCTTCCGTCTGCTTGTCAGACAGGAACTGGCTTCAGGAGAATTAATGTGACGTTGTAAGAATTCTGCAAATCAATGCAGACTATGAGAACCAAGGGATTCTCCCACGGACATGTAAATGTGTCAGCATTAGAGATGCGAGGGAAGGAGAAGAGGTCATATGCATTCTCAGAAGATTTTGAAGACAAATCAGTTTGAAGGCATTGACCTCATCACGATAAGACATTCACTTATTTATTGAGAGTTGGTTCTAGATTTGTATGAATCCAAGAATAGGTACAAGTGAGGAATCTAACTAGTAGTGAAGCATAAGTGAATATACTAGACATGATATGAGATGCAGAACATGATAGATCCAATTTTGTAGGTTCAGAAACCACTTTTGGTGGAGAGGGATGGATCTATCGGATCAAAAAGGCAGTAAAAGGTAATTTTTAATTACCACACGAAGAACTGCTAGACGGAGTGGATTTGGAGGCAAAGCAGTTCAATCTGCCATGCCCTAATGATACGTCTCCAACATATCAATAATTTTTGATTGTTTCATGCTATATTATATTCTGTTTTTGACATTATTGGGCTTTATTATACACTTTTATATTATTTTTGGAACTAACCTATTAACCGGAGGCCCAACCCAGAATTTTTGTTTTTTGCCTATTTTAGGGTTTCGCAGAAAAAGAATATCAAACGGTGTCCAAACGGAATGAAACCTTCGGGAACGTGATTTTCGGAACGAACATGATCCAGGGGACGTGGAACCTACGTCAAGCAATCAACGAGGAAGGCACGAGGTAGGGGGCGCGCCTACCCCCCCCCCCCTAGGCGTGCCCTCCACCCTCGTGGGCCCCCTGTTGCTCCACTGACGTACTCCTTCTTCCTATATATACCTGCATACCCCAAACTACCAGATACGAAGCCAAAACCCTAATTCCACCGCCATAACTTTCTGTATCCACGAGATCCCATCTTGGGGCCTTTTCCGGAGCTCCGCCGGAGGGGGCATCGATCACGGAGGGCTTCTACATCAACACCGTAGCCCCTTCGATGAAGTGTGAGTAGTTTACTTCAGACCTACGGGTCCATAGTTATTAGCTAGATGGCTTCTTCTCTCTTTTTGGATCTCAATACAAAGTTCTCCCCCTCTCTTATGGAGATCTATTCGATGTATTCTTCTTTTGCGGTGTGTTTGTTGAGATCGATGAATTGTGGGTTTATGATGAAGTTTATCTATGAACAATATTTGAATCTTCTCTGAATTATTTTATGTATGATTGGTTATCTTTGCAAGTCTCTTCGAATTATCAGTTTGGTTTGGCCTACTAGATTGATCTTTCTTGCAATGGGAGAGGTGCTTAGCTTTGGGTTCAATCTTTCAGTGTCCTTTCCTAGTGACAGTAGGGGTAGCAAGGCACGTATTGTGTTGTTGCCATTGAGGATAACAAGATGGGGTTTATATCATATTGCATGAGTTTATCCCTCTACATCATGTCATCTTGCTTAAAGCGTTACTCTGTTCTCTTGGACTTAATACTCTAGATGCATGTTGGATAGCGGTCGATGTGTGGAGTAATAGTAGTAGATGCAGGCAGGAGTCGGTCCACTTATTTCATACGTGATGCCTATATACATGATCATACCTAGATATTCTCATAACTATGCTCAATTCTGTCAATTGCTCAACAGTAATTTGTTCACCCATCATAAATACTTATGCTCTTGAGAGAAGCCACTAGTGAAACCTATGGCTCCCGGGTCCATCTTCCATCATATTAATCTTCCAATACTTATTTATTTCCTTTGCCATTTATTTTACATGCATATTTTATTTCTCTTTATCATAAAAGTACCAAAAATATTATCCTATCATATCTATCAGATCTCACTCTCGTAAGTGCCCGTGTAGGGATTGACAACCCCTTATCACGTTGGTTGCGAGGATTTATTTGTTTGTGTAGGTGCAAGGTACTCGTGCGCGGCCTCCTACTGGATTGATACCTTGGTTCTCAAAAACTGAGGGGAAATACTTACGCTACTTTGATACATCACCCTTTCCTCTTCAAGGGAAAACCAACGCACTGCTCAAGAGGTAGCAAGAAGGATTTCTGGCGCCGTTGCCAGGGAGGTTCGCGCAAGACAGGTCAAGATTTGACTCCCGACAATGAGTGACTTGTGGCACCGTTGCAAGTCAAGACATACCAAGTACCCATCACAAACCCTTATCTCCCGCATTACATTATTTGCCATTTGCCTCTCGTTTTCCTCTCCCCCACTTCACCCTTGCCGTTTTATTCGCCCTCTCTCTCCATCCTCCCTCACTTTCTCTATTTGCTTCTTTTTTCCCATCTCTTGTTTGCTTGTGTGTTGGATTGCTTACTTGTCATGATGGCTCTACCTAGATTTGGTGATCTTCACCTTAAAAGGTTATAAGAGATCAAAAGCAACGTCAGGAGTTTTATGGTTTTACAATTTGAGCATAATAATTTCTTTAAAAATGAGCTTAAAGAACAAAAAAGTTTTATGGGTTATATGAATAAAGAGCTCGATGATATGTCTAAAGAATTTGATGGTTTGAAATCTAATATTGCTCATCTTGAGAAGTTAATAGCTGAAGTTTCGGATAAGCAAGCTACCTTAGTTAATAAGATGGCCGCTAAGCCGGAATTTTTTTTGGAAGATAAAGATGAAGATCTAAAAGTTATTGATGTGTCCCCTATTAAATCTTTGTTTTGCAATATGAATCTTGATAATGATGGGACTGAATATGATCCACCTTTACCTAGATGGCGTTCCAAAAATTCGGAGTCTTTAGATCTTGGTGCTAAAATTGTTAAAAGTGGGATTGAAGAAGTCAAAACTTTAAATATTAACGAACCCACTATTTTGGATTTCAAGGAATTTAATTATGGTAATTGCTCTTTTATAGATTGTATTTCCTTGTTGCAATCCGTGTTAAATTCTCCTCATGCTTATAGTCAAATTAAAGCATTTACTAAACATATCGTTGATGCGTTGATGCAATCTTATGAAGAAAAACTTGAGTTGGCAGTTTCTATCCCTAGAAAACTTTATGATGAGTGGGATCCTACTATTAAAATTAAAATTAAAGATCATGAATGCTATTCTTTGTGTGATTTGGGTGCTAGTGTTTCCACGATTCCAAAGACTTTGTGTGATTTGCTAGGTTTCCGTGATTTTGATGATTGCTCTTTAAACTTGCAGCTTTCGGATTCCACTATTAAGAAACCTATGGGAAGAATTAATGATGTTCTTAGTGTTTCAAATAGGAATTATGTGCCCGTAGATTTTATTGTTCTTGACATAGATTGAAATCCTTCATGTCCTATTATTCTTGGTAGACTTTTCCTTAGAATGATTGGTGCAATTATTGATATGAAGGAAGGGAATATTAGATTCCAATTTCCGTTAAGGAAAGGAATGGAACACTTCCCTAGAAAGAAAATTAAATTACCTTATGAATCTATTATGAGAGCTACTTATGGATTGCCTACCAAAGATGGCAATACCTAGATCTATCCTTGCTTTTATGCCTAGCTAGGATGGCGTTAAACGATAGCGCTTGTTGGGAGGCAACCCAATTTTAGTTTTATTCCTTGCTTTTTGCTCCTGTTTAGTAATAAATAATTTATCTAACCTATTTTTTGGTTGTGTTTTTTGTGTTTAATTAGTGTTAGTGTCAAGTAGAACCATTGGGAAGACTTGGGGAATGTCTTTTTAATCTTGCCGTAAAAAACAGAAACTTTAGCGCTCACGAGAATTGCTGCCATTTTTATTTGGAAATTGATATTTAGTCAATTCTTTGTAAAGATAATTAATAGATAAATTCCTCATGTCCAGCAATTTATTATAGAATTTTTGGGGTTATAGATCTTGCGTTAGCTACAGATCACTACAGACTGTTCTGTTTTTGACAGATTCTGTTTTTCGTGAGTTGTTTACTTATTTTAATGAATCTATGGCTAGTAAAATAGTTTATAAACCATAGGGAAGTTGGAATACAGTAGTTTTAACACCAATATAAATAAATAATGAGTTCATTACAGTACTTTGAAGTGGTGTTTTGTCTTTTTTCGCTAACGGAGCTCACGAGATTTTCTACTTTAAGTTTTATGTTTTGGGTAAAAGATTTGATGGATTATGGAAGAAGGAGTGGAAAGGGCCTAAGCTTGGGGATGCCCATGGCACCCCAAGATAATCTAAGGACACCTATGTGGCACCCCGGCTCAGAGCGACCGGTTTACCCTGCATTTCCAGCCTAGAGACCATGTCTTCTGGCAACACACAACATCTTGGTACAGAAAACAACCGCTTTATTGATGCTAGCAGGTCGGAGTTTATATTACAACAGATGTCGAGGCCGAGCAGCACACACGGTGCTGCTGAACAATATGTTCATTATTTAGTGAACATAATGGGCCTCGATCATATCAACTATGCGGCAGTGGAACGACGTCGTAGCGGTAACTCCATAGCACAGGGATACCGATGTGGACATGATTTAGACTCGAGCAGCGCTCCTTTCCAACGCGACTTTCCTGAAATCTGGCATGACACGCCAGGTCAGTACATTGAATGTACTTGCAAGCTCACAACAGGCATAATCATAATGACAAACAATATCATGATATTTAACCAACTAATAATGCAATAATGTTCCAAAATGTTGTGCTCATGCTCTTAGGATAAATGTCCCGCGGGACCAACTTACCAACCGTGATCGTTCTCAGATCACAAAACAAAACACCATCGTGGTCTTAACCAGAGTAACTTGTGATCCTTACGGCGATCACCACCACACCACCATCGCGGTGTTAACCAGAGTAACTCGTGATCCTTTCGACGATCACCACCACACCACTATCGTGGTCTTAACCAAAGTAACTCGTGATCCTTTCGGCGATCACCACCATGGCCCATATTGGGTCTCGAACAGATCGATGGCCTTTCCGCCATCATCATCAGTGCAATGATCATAACTTAGTGTGCATGTTTGTTAAACGTTGACTCATGGTGGGACCTACTACGAGTTGTCCATGACCGTGGACTCGGCTATCGATAGATTATACACTCTGCAGAGGTAGCACACTGTACCCACATCAGGGAACCCGTTGCCTCACACTCCCATTCGGGTGGCCCAACGGCATTCCGACAAAACCCTTCCATTGCCATGACACTATCCCGGCCACTCCGACACAATCCCCAACAGGCTAGTCCTGGGTGGCCCCATTTCTACCAAAGACACACCGACCACCATCGTGGCCAAAACAATCCCACTCGGGGACCCGGTACCAAAATCTCAACAACGGGCACACAAGGTTATGCCTGCTTAACGGACCACGGTAAGCACGCCCATAACCTTCCCTAGTTGGAGGCACCGACCAGAGACATGTTGTCAGTGTCAAAACTGGAGGATCTCGGGTAGGGGTCCCGAACTGTGCGTCTAGGCCGGATGGTAACAGGAGGCAAGGGACACGAAGTTTTACCTAGGTTCGGGCCCTCTCGATGGAGGTAAAACCCTACGTCCTGCTTGATTAATATTGATGATATGGGTAGTACAAGAGTAGATCTACCACGAGATCAGAGAGGCTAAACCCTAGAAGCTAGCCTATGGTATGATTGTTGATGTGTATGTTGTCCTACGGAGTAAAACCCTCCGGTTTATATAGACACCGAATAGGGTTAGGGTTACATAGAGTCGATGGTAGGAGATCTTCATATCCGTATCGCCAAGCTTGCCTTCCACGCCAAGGAAAGTCCCTTCCGGACGCGGGACGGAGTCTTCAATCTTGTATCTTCATAGTCCAGGAGTCTGGCTGAAGGTATAGTTCGGCTATCCGAACACTCCCTAATCCAGGAATCCCTTAGTAGCCCCTAAACCAGGCTTCAATGACGACGAGTCCGGCGCGCAGATTGTCTTCGGCATTGCAAGGCGGGTTCCTCCTCCAAGTACTTCATAGAGGATTTTGAACACAAAGATAGTGTCCGGCTCTGCAAAATAAGTTTCCACATATTGCCATAGAGAGAATAATATTTACATAAATCTAATCTGCTGACGTACTCCATAGTATGACATCACACCACGGCCAAGCTTTTATTCGAACCGTTTTACTGTCCCATCTTAGCGCGTTATGCGAGGCGGTTTCCTTGGCACGTCTTGTTAAAGCAGAGATCGTGTCCCCTTATTTCGGGATTCTCATCAATACGAGCGTGGGCAACCCAACCGCGCCTTTGATTACGGCACTTGGAGATAAGTGATTTTTACCAGGCTGGTGGGGACATGTAGTCGCGTCCACCCATATAAGGGGATAAGGATCCACCTTTTCACCCACGCCTTCTTCCTCCTTTGCCTATCCGTTCTTGCGCACTCAAGCTCCAGCGCCCAAGTCCGCACTACCACCTCAACCTTCTATAGTCATGTCCGGAGCGGGAGGCAAGTGGATGGTCTCCTCCGTCACAGAGGGACACATCAAAAAGTTGAGGAAGGCCGGATGTCTGGCTAGCGACATCGTGCACCGGCTTCCCGAAAAGGGGCAGCTCATCCCCACTCCTAGGACCCATGAGAGGGTGGTATTCCTCCCCCATTTCCTCCGCGGACTGGGATTCCCTCTGCATCCATTTTTCCGGGGGCTCATGTTCTACTACGGCCTGAATTTCCACGATCTGGCCCCAAACTTCATCCTCAACATCTCGGCATTTATCATCGTGTGCGAGGCTTTCCTCCGCATCCGCCCCCATTTTGGCCTATGGCTTAATACTTTCAACGTCAAGCCGAAGGTGGTGCGCGGCCGCCAGGCGGAGTGCGGCGGTGCCATGGTTGGCAAGATGGCCAACGTCCTGTGGCTCGAGGGCTCCTTTGTGGAGACCCTGAAGGGGTGGCAATCATGGTGGTTTTACGTCACCGAGCCACGCGACACCAAATGGGTCGCACCCCCTGAGTTTTGATCCGGCCCCCCTACGCGGCTCACATCCTGGAAGGAGACAGGCCTATCTTGGGGTAAAAAAGGAGAGCTGACCGGACTCCAAACATGCATCCAAACCCTGGTGGACAAGAAGCTCAAGCTTGTCAACGTAGTCCAGGTTATGCTCATCCGCCTGATCCTCCCGTGCCAACAACGGGCCTTCAATCTGTGGGAGTTCGACCCGGCGCAGCATCAAACTCTAAACAGGCTCTTCGACACGACGTACAAAGATGCCTGGAGGATGATTTTCAAGGAAGCTGAGGCTCCCGCATCTGCTAACAAGGATCGCGGATTCAGCGCGCAACTTCACGCGCTCGCGGTAAGCTGTTTTTTCCTTTTACAGGGTATCAATTTTCCATAGTTTGACTCGACGCGGGATCTAAGCTCCCTTCCCTCTGACAGGATTGGCAGGTGACGTCCGGACAGATCAACTGTCCGGCCCCTTTGCCCGAAGGCCCATCGGATGCTCGCTTGGCGAGGCTGCTGGTTCCGGCGCCCTATGTGGTGCCAGAGAAGAAGGCCACAAAAAGGGCCACGGGGACTCGAAAGAGCGCCCGGCGCCAGGAGGTGTCGGATTCATCATCCGACGGTCCCGAAGTGCCTTCCTCTCGCGAAGACGAGGAGGAAGAAGAAGAGACCTATCCCCCTCCAGCGGGAGGAGAGAAGAAAAGGAAGGCTGCCCTCTCTGAGGAGGCCGGAGGGTTCAAGAAGGGGAAAATCCTTCCTCCGGACTACTTCGCCGACGCCGACGACGGCGGAGATGAGTGGTAGCCCAGGGCCAAGCCCCTGCCAAAATCGTAAGTATCCGGATACCGGAGTAGTTCATAGTATTCGTTTATTGCATAGCTTTCCCTTATGTCGAATATGCTTATGCAGCCCACCCAAAGACCGGCTCGACGCATCGTCGAGCGGCTCATTAGACTCGTCGGATGTGAACTCGCTTCTGACGGATTCCTCCCCTGCCCTACGGACGACACCGAGGTGTTGTCCTAACAGGTTCCAAGTAGGGACGAGGTGGTCCTGGAGGCGCCGCAAGGCGACCTCCCGGACTCCAGGAGTAAAGGGGATGAAACCCCCAGGGCTCCAAGTGCGGCTCTAGGCCGGACACCACTCCAGAACCTTCAACGGTTCCGGAGTCCGGCAGGGGACCTCCTTCCAAGAGGAGCAAGTCCACCGTGCCGGCGGCCTCCATCCAACCGGAGGCGCCTGACAATATGCTGGAGGCACTCCAAGGCGCCTCCATCAACAAGGAGCACCGCGCTATTATGAGTGCGGTGGTCCAGAAGGTTCAGTCCGCAAAAAACAGACTGACTGAAGCTTGTACTAGCCTTTTGACAGGCTTCGAGGTAAGTAAAGAAAGTGTAAATAATAGTACCGCGTAGACAGTAGCCCCTGATGCTCTGTTTGGCATTCGGGAAGAAAAAGCCGAATAGAGGATCAAATAGAATTCGCAGGAGTCTAACAAAAATGAGTCAATATGCGTGTGCAGGCTACCCTGCTTGCGTCCACCGCACTGACTGTGGAAGTGGACACGCTAAAGCAGGACCTCGAAAGGTCGGAGCAAGAGCTCGAGCATGCCAAGAAGCAGCTCGAGGACAATGAAGGTAAGAAATACCTTGTTAAAAAAATATATATATATAAAAGGTGCAATTGCAAAAAATGACAGGATTATCGTGGCTATTGTAGGGGCCACGTCTGAGGTGGCGACCCTTAAGCAAGCGCTGGACGAGGCCGAGAAGAATTCGGCCTCAGAGCGCACCGAGCGGGAGAAGTATGAGGCCGAGGTTGTCAAGGTGCGGCAAGAGCTCCAGGCTCTCATGGAAAAACATGAGAGTTTGGAGCGTGACTCGAAGACGCAAGCGTCCGAGCTTGCGGTGGCTATTGAAAATGCCAAATCTGCCAAGGCCGAATCCCAGAAGACCCTCCAGGAGTAGGATGAGGTGAAGAAGATAGCGACGGGTAAGGCATTCTTTATGCAAAGTAAACACATAAACGTGAGTTACTTGATACTTACCCGAATCCGGAGCTCTCCAGGGGCATTTGCAGATCTTCACCGGAGTGTATCCGATGCCACCGCATTCTATCGAGCCGAGGAGGGCAGCTCGACAGAGAAGGTGTTCTGGTCTCAGTATGCTGAGGCCGGACACCCCGTGCCCCTGAGCGACCAGCTGAAGCAACTGGTCGAGCTCCACAAGGCGGCCGAACAGGCCATGAAGGGCCTCCTAGTTCGGCTGTGACCTAGAGAGGCTCTGCCCGGGAGCTATTTCAGGCTGGTGCGGCGGCTGGTGGAGGCTTGTCCAAGGCTCGAAGTCGTCAAGCGCTCCGTCTGTATTGAAGGTGCCTGTAGGGCCTTTGCCCATGCTAAGGTGCACTGGGGCAGGCTGGATGCGGAGAAGCTTGTGAAGGACGGGCCACCAACGGGGAAAGAGCATCACAAGCCCGAAAATTACTATAAGGATGTTCTGAAGGGTGCCCGCCTTGTGGAGGATGAATGTACTAGGGATGTAATTTTTGAGTAAAACTCGCTCGTGTTTGTCCTGTGCGCTGAAAACGTGTTCATATGCGCTGAGCAATGCTGCTTGAATTTAAAATATTACCTTCTGTGCGGCTGTTTATCAATACTAAGAGATGGCGAGTCGTCCGCTTCTGCCCCCTTGCCGCTAGTGCTGGGGTGTTCGGGGATAAACCTGGGCACTCTTTTTCCCATATTTGGGTCCTTCGAGGGAGGCGCTCAGCCCAACGAACGAGGCAATCAGACTATAATGTGTGAACACTCTCTCTTAGCCATAGAATTCTATAATTTTAAATTTCGGCGAAGCCCCTAGTATTCGCAAGACCGAGTTCGGGGCGCTATCCATGCCTTGGCCGGACAGAGCCGACTCCTCGCCCTAAACGGCATAAGTCTTTAGGGACTCGAAAAAACCTCTCGAACAGCAACCAGCTCTCGCTTCATCATGACAGTCAGGTTTAGCTTTCTCCACTGAGGTGCTCGGCCCAACTCAACTGGGGCACAATCGCAGTGGTTCTCCTAGTGCTACCTTAGCCGATATAGCGGAATGTAAGGCACAAAAACATAGGAGCCGGGCAAACCCAACTATTGACCCAAGACATGATTCGGAGCCGATGCATATAGTGCTATAAGTTCGGGGTGCCGCACTTATGAAAGTGTTCGGACTTCTCACACCATATTGAGGGGTGCTAAAAGCCCCTGGCGTATTTTGGCCATACCAAGTTGTATGGGTGCAACATGTCGTTAAGGAACACTTATTTATAAAAACATAATGCAAAAAATAGACAGAAGCTATGCATTGTTTATTAAAAATAGCTGCGATCAAAGGAGAATGATTCAAGTAATGAGATAAACGAAAAGTTGGACTATTTAACATGTCTGCTCCAGGGGCAAGCTGCAGAATAGTATGCGAAGCAGGTATACTACTCGTGATAGAGACCACCTGGGATTTCCGTAATGCGGCATGGCTTGTCTGCTTCCCTGGTTCTTGCATCGTTTGTGTGGCAATTGAACTGCCGAACAGGCCTTCCGAAGAGTAGAGTCCTGGAAGTAAGAGAAAAGTAAAAAATCGGCAGCCCCTGGTGCGGTTTAAGCCGTGTTTTGGGAGTGCTGTGATGGTGCCCCTCCCCCTATGCCCATGGTATTTCTAGAGCGTAATTATGTACGCAAAAAACTGGCGTCGCCTTTTTGCTAGGGTTGGGGTTGGGGCCGCATTGCTACGCCTGCTCAGAACATGCCAGACGGTCTTGTTGTAGGTTACTCCAGGTGCGCTTGACGGTGTCCGGACGTTTAATTGCCGGACTGGAGAACTGCCTGGAGAGGCTGCTTTGTACTTCCGCTGCAAGGGCCGCCGTGTGCTCCTTCATTCAGAGGGAGCGTTCGGTGTTTCCATTGACTGTAATTACTCCACGAGGGCCTGGCATCTTGAGCTTGAGGTATGCGTAGTGCGGTACTGCATTGAATTTGGCGAATGCGGTTCGTCCGAGTAGTGCATGATAGCCACTGCGGAATGGGACTATGTCGAAGATCAATTCCTCGCTTCAGAAATTATCCGGGGATCCGAAGACCACTTCAAGTGTGACTAAGCCTGTACAGTTGGCCTCTACACCTGGTATTACGCCTTTAAAGGTCGTTTTGGTGGGCTTAATCTTCGAGGGATCGATGCCCATTTTTTGTACTGTATCCTGGTAAAGCAGGTTCAGGCTGCTGCCGCCGTCCATGAGGACTCTAGTGAGATGAAATCCAGCAATAATTGGGTCTAGAACCAATGCGGAAAATCCACAATGACGGATGCTAGTGGGATGGTCTCTTCGATCAAAGGTGATCGAGCAGGAGGACCATGGGTTGAACTTTGGGGCGACTGGCTCTACCGCGTATACGTCCCTTAATGCGCGCTTCCACTCCCTTTTGGGGACATGAATGGCGTATATCATGTTCACCATCCGCACTTGTGAGGGAAAACCCTTCTGTCCATTGTTGTTCGGTGGCCAGGGCTCCTCGTCGTCATCGCTATGCAGCCACTTGTCTTCATTGTCGGCGCTTAACTTGCCTGCCTGCTTGAACACCCAACAATCCCTGTTGGTGTGACTGGCCGGCTTTTCGGGGGTGCCATGTATTTGGCACAAGCGGTAGCGTATTCGGTCCAAACTGGACGGGCCCCTAGGATTCCTTTTGAATGGCTTCTTCTGCTGACCGGATTTAGAGCCTCTGAATCCGGCATTAACTGTTGTATCCTCAGCATTGTCGCCGTTAATGCGGCGCTTCTGCTTGTTGCGATGCGACCTGCCACTAATGTCCCTGGTGTCCGAACTGCCAGGGTTCTTGGTCATATTGTTGCTACAAGCGAGCCAGGTGTCTTCTCCCGTGCAAAAGCGGGTCATGAGTGTCATGAGTGCTGCCATAGATTTCAGCTTTTCCTGTCTGAGGTGCCGGGCCAGCCACTTGTCACGGATATTATGCTTGAAGGCGGCTAGGGCCTCAGCGTTCGGACAGTCGACTATTTGATTTTTCTTTGTTAGGAACCATGTCTAGCATTGTCTGGCCGATTCCTCTGGCTGCTGGATTACGTGACTTAGGTCATCGGCATATGGGGGTCACACATAAGTGCCATGGAAATTGTCGAGGAATGCGGCTTCCAGGTCCTCCCAACAACTGATTTTCCCTATCGGCAAGCTGTTGAGCCAATGCCGAGCTGGTCCTTCAAGCTTGAGTGGGAGGTATTTGATGGCGTGAAAATCGTCGCCGCTGGCCATGTGGATATGAAGGAGATAATCCTCGATCCATACCGCAGGGTCTGTTGTGCCATCATATGATTCGATGTTTACGGGTTTGAAACCTTCGGGGATTTGATGATCCATTATTTCGTCTGTAAATCACAGTGGGTGTGCGGCACCTCTGTACTGGGCGATATCAAGACGTAGCTCCAATGAGCTTTGTCCACTGTGTTCGGCCCTGCCGAATGTGTGGCCGACGTGACGTTTACCGTCTCGAGCCGTGGGGTGCCCACACGATCTATAGATCAATCGTGTTTGCCTTGCCTTGTCTTCCAACATGTCTCGTAAGTCCGGCGCATATTCCCGTGCCTTGGTATGGGGTGCGGCTTGAGTGGAGGGCCGGGAGGCCTCTCTGTCGCGGCCACGAGGTGGCCATTCGGCCGCATTTAAGTGCTTCCTCCTCTAATCAGGGTAGCAACCTGTGCTTTGGGTAACTCTTGGAGGGGCATTCGAGTTTATGCTCTTCGGCCGCAAGGACTTCAGTCCATCTGTCAACCAGCAAATCTTGATCAGCTCTGAGCTGTTGCCGTTTTTTCTTGAGGCTTCTTGCCATGGCGATAAGCCTGCGTTGGAAACGCTTTTGCTCAACGGGATCCTCTGGTACGACAAATTCGTCGCCGTCGAGGCTTGCCTCATCTTCGGAGGGAGGCATATAATTATCGTCCTCAACCTCTCTGTCTGCCGCTCTCTCATGAGGGCTGGTTTCTCCATCCTCCTGTGCTAAACCTTGCTGGAGGGGGTTTTCTTCGGCACTCTCCGGAGTATTATTATCTCCCGTGCTGGAATCACCGTTTTTGTGTTGGCGGGATTTTGAGCGGCGCCGCTGATGCCGGCGCTTTTGCTGTTTCTTGGAGGGGTCATCCTCCGCTGTTCCATCGCCATCTCCCTCTTTTGGGGTGTCGACCATGTATATGTCATATGATGAGGTGGCTTTCCAGGGCCTAGTAGGCACTGGTTCTTCATCATCTCCTTCATCGGCGTCCATACCGTCGATGTCTTCGGAGTCATAGTCGAGCATGTCGGTTAAGTCGTCGACAGTGGCTACAGAGTGGGTGGTGGGTGGGTTTTGAATTTCTTCATCGTCCGTACCCCAACCTTGCTGACCGTAGTCCATCCAAGTCTCTCCTGATAAAGAGAGAGACTTCAGTGACTTCAGGATATCGCCGAAAGGCGAGTGCTGAAAAACGTCCGCGACCGTAAACTCCATGATCGGCGCCCAATCGGATTCGATCGGCAGGGGCGCGGAGGGTTCGGAGTCCGGCGAAGAATCCGACACCATGGAGTCACGACTCTTGCAGAGTACGGGGCTGGTGTTCGGCTCAACCGCCGTTGGGATCACAGCCCCCGAGGTGGCGTCCAACCGCCCATCCTCGATCGGTGCGGTTGGTTCCGAACTAAGGGTCGGAGCTGATGCAGGTGCGGCCTCCAGGGCACTGTTCGGCGGCAGGGCTAGATCATGCTCGTCGTGATAGTGCGGCGCGCTCGGCAGTGGTTCGAATCTATTGAAGATCAAGTCCCCGCGGATGTCAGCCGTGTAGTTTAAACTTCCGAATCTGACCTAACGGCTAGGGGCGTAGCTTTCGATCTGCTCTAGATGGCCAAGTGAGTTGGCCCGCAGTGCGAAGCCGCCAAAGACGAAGATCTGTCCGGGTAGGAAGGTCTCACCCTGGACTGCATCGCCATTGATGATCATAGGAGCCATCGGGCCTGGCGGCGACGGCACAGAGGAACTCTCAATGAGAGCACCAATGTCGGTGTCAAAACCGGCGGATCTCGGGTAGGGGGTCCCGAACTGTGCGTCTAGGCCGGATGGTAATGGGAGGCAAGGGACATGAAGTTTTACCCAGGTTCGGGCCCTCTCGATGGAGGTAAAACCCTACGTCCTGCTTGATTAATATTGATGATATGGGTAGTACAAGAGTAGATTTACCACGAGATCAGAGAGGCTAAACCCTAGAAGCTAGCCTATGGTATGATTGTTGATGTGTATGTTGTGCTACGGACTAAAACCCTCCGGTTTATATAGACACCGGATAGGGTTAGGGTTACATAGATTCGGTTACAATGGTAGGAGATCTTCATATCCGTATCGCCAAGCTTGCCTTCCACACCAAGGAAAGTCCCTTCCGGACGCGGGACGGAGTCTTCAATCTTGTATCTTCATAGTCCAGGAGTCCGGCTGAAGGTATAGTTCGGCTATCCGAACACCCCCTAATCTAGGACTCCCTCACATGTCAATGGACCGAATCAAGGCCTTCCCACAAAGGCAAATGTGGTTGCACTAGGAAAATCTCCATTCAGTGGCACTATGACCTAGTCAACGATATATTCAGGTTGAGTTATATTAAGGTTCAACTTAAAATGAAAATGACCGGTGTCATAGCATGCCATGAAATGCAATACTACACATGCATCATATAGTACGAAAATGACTGTTGTCAACCATATTCACACTAAGCATAAGCATCAATAGCTTATCTTACTTTCGTGGTCTCACTTTAACAATATACTTTTCAGCAAGTAACATTATTTTCTCATGCAAGAAAATAACTTTGATTAATTCCTCATATGCATAGCAAAGATTCTACCATCATCACCTCAAGCAAATCCTAATTTCTTTACCAATCAAGTTGGGTTCAAACATTCTGGAAATTAAGTAAAATGGCTACACCAGCACTAAACAGGGTATATTCTAGCAAATTTAACTATTTATTTATGCAAGAAAATAACTTTAAGCAATTATTCATACACATAACAACTCATTTTATCATTACCATAATTAGATCTTAGCCTCTTTACCATCTAAACTAGTTTCAAGGTTCTGTAAATCAAGCATAATACCAGCACACACTTTAACAGCATATAAATAACATAATAGTTATTTAAAATGCATGGAGTAATGATTCAATTCAAGTAAGAAATTCATGAAAATGTTGCAGTGGCTTGCCTTAGTGCAGATGAGGTTCACAAGCCTTCAGGTGATCCTCAAGACAAGCCTCACCCTCTGAAAATAATTTTAAACACCAGAAGAAAATATCAAGAACTATTCTGAAAATCACCAGAAATTCTAGACAGCTCAGAAAAATCTCATTTTTGGTGAGCTGCTAGATTTCCTTGCAAAGAACATAATTGAAAAAGAATCAATTCATTTGGACTTATGGTTGAAACGTTATGGTTGTTTGAAGCTCTCTGGAATTGAATGAAGTTTGAATTTGAATAAAAAGACTAGGGGGTGATGTCGAAGGCGTCAAGCCTCAGGGCGCCACTACTCATACCGCTTCGCGCGCATACAGAATGGCTGACTAGCGGGCCCCGCTAGTCAGGTGAGAAGGAGGGGAGAAGGAAACAGGGGAAGGTCGCGGCTTCGCCGGAGCTCTCGCCGGTGACGAGGGCTCCTTGGCCAAAACCAGAGGGAGGGATCGAGAGAGGGGGTTGAGGCGCACCTGCCCGTACCCGTAGCGTAGATAGGGGCCGTCAGACAGTGTCGGAATCTTCCTCGCAAACGGAGGTAGAGGGCGGGTGTCGCCGGAAATGAAGAAGACGATGAGCAGATACAACTCCAGGGGCTCCAGGGGGAAGGGATGGCTTCTCCGGAGAGAGGCAGAGGCCCTGGAAGGATCGCCCTGGCCTGGGAGGGGCTGGAGCTACTGCGGCGACCAGAGGGGATCGCCGGCGAGCTGGAGATCGAGGGCGGCGGCCCACGGCCTGCCCGGCCGGGCTACGGCTTCCTACGCGTTTGTGGTGTGTGTGGGAGTGGTGGATGGTTCTCGAGTAGGCTGGGGGCGGCTCCATTTATAGGTGAGCGGAGAGGGGGGGTTCGCGCTCCGCCGGTGGACACCTGTCCATGACGCCCGGCGACGAGCGGTGTCGGTGTCAAAACTGGCGGATCTCGGGTAGGGGGTCCCGAACTATGCGTCTAGGCCGGATGGTAACAGGAGGCAAGGGACACGAAGTTTTACCCAGGTTCGGGCCCTCTTGATGGAGGTAAAACCCTACGTCCTGCTTCATTGATATTGATGATATGGGTGTTACAAGAGTAGATCTACCACGAGATCAGAGAGGCTAAACCCTAGAAGCTAGCCTATGGTATGATTGTATGTTGTGATTGTTGTACTATGGACAAAAACCCTTCGGTTTATATAGACATCGGAGAGGGTTAGGGTTACACAAGGTCGGTTACAAAGGAGGAGATATCCATATACGTATTGCCTAGCTTGCCTTCCACGCCAAGTAGAGTCCCATCCGGACACGAGACAAAGTCTTCGATCTTGTATCTTCATAGTCTAACAGTCCGGCCAATGGAGATAGTCCGGCTGTCCAGAGACCCCCTAATCCAGGACTCCCACAGTAGGCCCTGAACCAGGCTTCAATGACGATGAGTCCAGCGCGCAGTTGTCTTCGACATTGCAAGGCGGGTTCCTTCTCCGAATACATCACAGAAGAATTTGAATACGAGGATAGTGTCCGACCCAGCAAAATAAGTTCCACATTTCACCGTAGAGAGAATAATGTTTTCGCAGATCTAATCTGCTAGCTTGTTTTGGCAACATGACGTTACATCATGGCCCGGTGATCATTCGAACCGTTTATTTTAACCAGCCCCGCACATAACGCGAGGCAGTTTTTCGACACGTCTTGTCAAAGTAGAGGTCGTGTCCCCTTATTACGGGATTCTCATCAATACGAGCGTGGGTAACCCAACCGCGCCATCAATTGTGGCGCTTGGGGGATAAGCGAGATTTACCAGGAAAGTGGGGACCCTTAGTTTTGTCCTCCCATATAAAGGGATAAGGATTCACCTTTCTATCCACGCCTTCTTCCTCCTTTGTTCATCTGCTCCCGCACACTCGAGCTCTAGCGCCCAAGTCCTCACTTCCATCTCAACCTTATCCAACCATGTCCGGAGCAGGAGGCAAGTGGATGGCCTCCTCCATCACGGAGGGAGACGTCAAGAAACTGAGGAGATCCGGATACCTGCCCGACGATATCGCGCACCGGCTCCCAGATGAGGGGCAGGTCATCCCCACCCCCGATCCCCATGAGAGGGTGGTATTCCTCACCCATTTCCTCCGCGAACTAGGATTCCCTCTCCATCCCTTCGTCTGGGGCTCATGTTTTATTACGGCCTGGATTTCCACGATCTGGCCCCGAACTTCATCCTCAACCTCTCGGCGTTCATCGTCGTGTGCGAGGCCTTGCTCCGCATCAAGCCCCACTTCGGCTTATGGCTGAAGACCTTCAATGTCAAGCCGCAGGTAGTGAGTGGCCGCTAGGCGGAGTGCGGAGACTCCATGGTGGGCAAGATGCCCAACATCACATGGCTCGAGGGCACCTTCGTGGATACCATAAAGGGGTGGTAATCGGGGTGGTTCTATATCACCGAGCCGCGCGACCCCGCATGGGTGGCGGCCCCCGAGTTCTGATCTGGCATCCCCATGCGGCTCACCTCCTGCAAAGAGAAGGGCCTGTCCTGGGGTTATTCAAAAGAGCTGACCGGACTCAAGTCATGTATTCAGAACATGGTGGACAAGAAGCTCAAGCTTGTCAACATAGTCCAGGTTATGCTCGTCCGCCGGATACGCCCGTGCCAACAACGGGAGTTTACCTTGTGGGAGTTCAATCCGGCGCAGCACCGAACTCTCAACAGGCTCTTCGATACAACTCATGAAGATGCCTGGAGGGTGCTGTTCAAGAGCGTCGAGGTCCCTCCCCCCATTACTGAGGATCGCGGATTCAGCGCGAAGCGCCATGCCAGTGCGGTAAGTTGTTTTACCTTTCACAGGATACTTATTTTTATATAGATTAACTCTATGCGGGATCTAAACTCCCGTAATTTTGACAGGACTAGCAGAAGATGGCCGGACAGATCGACTGTCCAGCTCCCTTGCCCGCAGGCCCCACAGACGCTCTTTTGACGAAGATGCTGGCTCCGGCCCCTTATAAGGTGCCGGAGAAGACCAAGAAGGCCAAGGGAGCTCGAAAGAGTTCCCGACGCTAGGCGTCGTCGGACTCACCGTCCGATGACTCTGCGGTGCACTCTTCCCCCGAAGACGAGGAAGAGGAAGAAGAGGCTCCCCCACCGACTGGGGGAGGCAAGAAAAGGAAGGCTGCCCCAACTTGGGAGGCCGGAGGGTCCAAGAAGGGAAGGACTGTCCTTCCGGACAGCTCCACCGCTATCGATGAAGGTGGAGACGAGTGGTTGCCCAGGGCGAAGCCCCAGGGGAGATTGTAAGTATTCTGATACCAAAGTAACCCATAGGATTCCTTTGTCGCATTGCTTTCCCTAACGCCGAACTCAATTGTCCAGGCCGCCCCGGACCAATATCGAGGTATCCTCGGACGGATCCCTAGGCTCGTCGGACATCGATAGCGATCCAGTCCCGACCGCCATCGCCCCTCATCCAGCGACGACGCCGAGGTGCTGTCTCAAGAGGCACCGGATCGAGGGGGGACAATCCCGGAGGCACCTCGAGGCGACCTTCCGGACTCCGGGAGCCGAGGGGACGGGGTCCCTGAGAGCTCCGAGTTCGGCCCTCAGCCGAATACCGCATCGGACCCTCCAACGGTTCCGAGCTTGGGGTGGCGGTCCCCTTCTAAGGGGGGCGAGACGCCTGTGCCGGTGACTTGTGTCCATCCAGAGGTGCCGAACACTATGTTGGAAGCGCTTCGCAGCGCTTCCATCAAGGAGGAGCACCGCACTATCATGAGTGCAGTGATCCAGAAGGTTCAGTCCGCCAAGAGCGGATTGACTAAAGCCTATACTAGCCTTCTAACAGGCTTCGAGGTAAGTGTTTTAAAATGTAGTAGAAGTGTTACCGCATAGACAGTAGCCCCTGATGCTTTGTTTGGTGTTCACAAAGAAAAGCCGAACAGAGGATCAAATAATATCGCAGGAGTCTAATATAAGTATGTCAATATGCATATGCAGGCTTCGCTGCTCGCGTCCGCCGCACTAACTGTGGAGGTCGCCGTACTTAAGGAGGCCCTCGAGGGGTCAAGAAGGAGCTTGGCCTTGCTAAGAGGTAGCTCGAGGAGACAAGGGTAAGTAATACCCTATCTGTAGCTGAGAAAAAGGATGCGGTTGCTAAATGACAGGATCATTGTATGTTTGCTAGGGGCCACGACCCAGGTGGCGACCCTGAAGCAAGCGCTGTCCCAGGCCGAAGAAAAGGCGGCCCAGGAGTGCACCGAGCGAGAGAGGCACGAGGCTCGGGTGGGCGAGCTGCAGCAAGAGCTCCAGGCTCTCGTGACAAAGCATGAGGCGTTGGAGCTTGACTTGAAGACGAGAGAGTCTGAGCTTGCCGCGGGCCGTGAGAGCGCGAAGGGTGCCATGGCCGAGGCCTAGAAGGCCCTTCAGGAGATCGACGTAATGAAGAAGATAGCAGCAAGTAAGGCTTTCTATATGCAAAGCAAGCATGTAAAGGTGCATTACCGATTACTTACCCGAATCCGGAGCTCTTCAGGAGCACTCGCAGATTTGCCCCGCAGTGTGTCCGATGCCGCATTATTCTACCAGGCCGAGGACGGAAGCTCGACGGAGAAGCTGTTCTGTTCTCAGTATGCTGAGGCCGAACATCTGGTGCCAATGAGTGATCTGCTGAAGCAGATGGCCGAGCTACATAAGGCGGCCCTATCAGGCCATGAAGGGCTTCATAGTCCGGTTGTGGCCTGGCGACGGCCTTCCGAACAGCTTCTTTGGCCTGGTGAGGCGGCTTGTGGATGCCTGCCCCCAGCTGGAGGTCGTCAAGCAATCCGTCTGCATTGATGGTGCACGCCGGGCCTTCGCCCTTGTAAAAACGCAGTGGGTCAAGCTAGACGACGTGAAGCTGTTCAAGGAGGGGCCGCCGGAGGGCAAGGAGCACCGCCACCACAAGATGTACTACGAGGGTGTTCTGCCGGGCGCCCGTCTTATCACGAATGAGTGTTCGCAAAATGTAATATTTGAATGAGACTTGCTCGTTTTGTCCTGTATGTATGGAAACTTGTACCGTATTCGCTATGCAACGCTTGTGTGAATTTAAAATATTACCTTCTGTTTGGCTGTTTATCCAATCTGAGAGATGGCTAGTCCTCGGCTTCTGCCCCCATGCGACGACTGCCAGGGTGTTCGGGATAAACCCGAGCACTCTTGTTGCCATGTTTGGGTCCTTCAAGGGAGGTGCTCAGCACAATGAACAAGGCAACCGGACTAATAATGCTTTATCACTCTCACTTAGCCATAGAATTCTATAATTTTAAATTTCGGTGAAGCCCCTAGTATTTGGAAGGCCGAATTCGGGGCGCGATACACGCCTATAAGCCGGACGGAGCCGGCCTCTCGCCCTAAGCGGCATAAATCTTTAGGGACTCGAAAAACCTCGCCGAACAGCGCCCAGTCTCTCGCCTTATCATGACAGTCAGTTTTAGCTTTCTCTACTGAGGTGCTCGGCCCGACAAAACCGGGGCACAATCGCAGTAGTTCTCCTAGCATTACCTTAGCCGATAGAGCGGAACGTAAGGTACCAAAACATAGGAGCCGAGCAAACCCAACATTTGACCAAAGACATGATTTGGAGCTGATGCATATAATGCTATAAGTTCGGCGTGCCGCACTTGTGAAAGTGTTCGGACTTTTCACACCATATTGTGGGTACGTAAGCCCTTGGTGCATTGGCCGTACCAGAGTGTACGGTTGCTAGGCGTTATTAATGAACACATAGATATGTATATATATATAACAAAAATGTGATAATAGTCGTAATGTCATGTATTGTATATTGAAAATTGCATTAAAGCAGAGTGATACAGATAGTGTAATAAGCAAAAGAGTAGGACTATGTCCCTTCCAAGGGCGGGCTGAGGAATTATATGAAATTTGTAATCCACCTGGGAATTCCGTAGTTGTCGGCCTCCTTGGTTGTTGTATCATGTGTTCGGCACTAGAGGTGCTAGACAGTGTTTCCAGAGATTGAAGTCCCGAAAGAAAAAGAAAAATAACCAAACGGGAAGCCCCTGGTGCGGTTTAGGCCGGGTTTTGGGGCGTGCCGTAGTTGTGCCTCCCCCTCCCCATCTGTGCCCATGGTATTTTTAATGCGTAATTATGTACGCGCGGCATGAACAACGCCGTTGGGCTGGGATTGGGTGGCCGCCGTATTGCTACGCGAGCTCAGATCATGCCAGGCGGTCTGTTTGCCGATTGCCCTGAGCGCACTTGAAGGTGTTCGGGCTTTGAAACACCGAACTGGTAGATTGCCTTGAGAGGCTGCTTTGCGCTTCTGCTGCGACGGTCGCGGTGTGCTCCTCTGTTCGGAGAGAGCGCTCTGTGTTTCCATTGACTGTAATAACTCCGCGAGGTCCTGGCATCTTGAGCTTGAGGTATGCATAATGTGGTACTGCATTGAATCTAGCAAATGCGGTTCATCCGAGCAGCGCGTGATAACCACTACGGAACGGGAGTATATCGAAGATTAACTCTTTGATTCGGAAGTTATCCGGGGATCCGAAGACCACTTCCAGTGTAATTGAGCCTGTGTAGTGGGCCTCTACACCTGGAATGACGCCATTAAAGGTCGTTTTTGTGGGTTTTATCCTTGAGGGGTCTATACCCATTTTGTGCACTGTGTCCTTGTCAGGACCCCGACTCAATGTCACATCGATCTAGCCTGTAACACCTCATATCACTTTGCGGCCTCACGCACGGTATTCCCACGGGTGTCGCCTTACCTTTGCCTGGGACCATTTGCGCCTTTTGGCTCACGTATATGATGATGTCGCTAGCATCCATATGATAAGGAGCCCGGGCTGACATGACTAGTCGTAAACCCAAAGTGGCACAGACTTACAGGGACATGCATCCATGACCCAGCATCGAACGTGTCGGTCATCAGAAAGTGAGTCCGGGCTGTAGCACTGGGCTAGCAGGACTCCGGTAAACCGGGCTGTAGCGGGCTAACAGGGCTCCAGTACTCAATGCGTGACATTTCCCCGAAGGGACAGACACAGGAACGAAGAAGGACACATGCCGGTCAGCCTAAGTGTTCCGGAGCAGTAGCAAGCTACCATGGCTCTATGGAAACACTAGGAGACATTTCCCGGTAAGAGAGGCTACTAAAGATAAACAACTAGATAGTCAGATCCCACACATACCAAGCATTTCAATCATACACACAATATGCTCGATATGTGCAAATATAACAAGGCATCACAACATGACTCTACGACACAAGTACTTTATTTAAAGGCTCAGAGAGCCATACATAACATACATACAAGTACGGGTCACACGACCCACATTCAAGTCATACATTCATACAAACCAGCAGCGGAAGTAACTTGTCTGAGTACAGACAACTAGTAAAATAAAAGAGGCTTGGAAAGCCTAGCTATACTACGTGGACCTTCACAAGCTCAGGATTACCACCTGGGCCTTAGTCTACTCGTCGATGTCAACGTCTACGAAGAACCCATCAGAAGGGGTTGCAGCGTCTTCTGTAAAATGTAAATTATAGCAACATGAGTACAAAGGTACCCAGCAAGACTTACGTCAGATCCTACATACATGCACATTATCAAGAAGGGTTGGTGGAGTTATTGCAGCAAGCCAGCTTTGACTCTTGGCTAAGCTATCCTACGAGACTCCAACTTGAAATGGTTTTGCGCACACGAGTCCACTACTCATCACTTCAATACACCACCGAGGATCCACCTCCGTCATCCTACGGAAGAGCCATCCTCGGCACTCACGCTTATCTTGAGATTTTTAGTAGTATCCATTCACTTGTCTATGAACTGTATAAGCAACCAAGTAGTCCTTTACCGCAGACGCGGCTATTCGAATAGATCATGTTAACCCTGCAGGGGTGTACTTCTTCATACATGTTTCCACCACTTAGCGTCTGCACACGACATGTGCTCGGCAGACTTCAAGCGAAAGCCGACTTGGGTGTAGACCACGACCTACCTAAACACCTAAGTCTCTAGTACAGGTTTATCGCCTATCCAGGTTCCATCCGTAGGGAGTCCGGCCGAGGTTTCCCATACGGCCCCGAACGATGTGTACAGGGTTCCCGAGATACCTAACGGGTATTCGGTACACCGTGCCACGTACCTACCGCATCACAGCCCACCCCGCGGTCATCGCTGTCCATGGCATCCAGTAAGCTACAAACACCAGAAACTACTTGCAACTCCTGGATAGAGGACTAGGGTGAATAAGAAGTCGAGCGGGGTCATATTTCAGGGCCCAATGCATGGTAGTAGCTGAATCTTAAATCACGCATACAGATCTCAGTTCTTAAGGTCGGCTTCAATGAAACAACCCACCATGTACTCCTACATGGGCTCTCATCGATACCTTTACCAAATCGTGTTCACCACATCACTCTCATTACCGACATGATCATTTCACTCTAGCCCATCACCCAGATGAACCAGACCTGACACGACTCTAAGCATAGCAGGCATAGCAAGGTAGGAACAACACATACATATGGCTCAATCAATTCCTACACATGCTAGTGGGTTTCATCTAATTACTGTGGCAATGAAAGGTCATGCAGAGGAAATGGGTTCAACTACCGTAGCACACAGCAGTTTGAAACGCGTTGTCTTAATGCAGTAAAAGAGAGCAAGAACGAGAACATGGGATTGTATCGATATGATCAAATGGTTGGTTGCTTGCCTGATGGATCGATGCACGGATACGGTTCTTCGCTAGGGTAATCACGGTACTCCTCGGAGGCAGAACCTGCCGCAAAGAACACCGATACACAACTATCACCAAACAATGTGCGACAATATGATGCATGCATGAAACATGGCAATATGAGTGTGTTGGGCTAATGCAACTAAAACCAGATGGGTTTGAATCAATTTGAACCAAAGATTGAAATTTCAAACTCATAAATGGCCCTTTAAAGTGTTTTATCTTGTTCTGCACTAAACCTCAAGTTAGCTTGTTTAAACATGCATGAAACTAGTACATATGGATAGATTGGATTTTCTGATCATTTTTCATATATAATTTGTTTGATTTGGAGCTACGGTTGAATTTATATGAATTTTTGAAGTTTGGGTTATTTTCTGGAATTTATAAATCATTTTAGATTTATTTTAATTCCAGAAAAGGTTTACTGCGTCAGCATGAGGTCATGCTGACCTCAGCAAGTCAACAGACCCGGTCCAGGTCAAACCTGATGCGTGGGTCCAGGGTGTCAGTGGCTAATTAACTAATTTAATTTAGTTTAAACTAATCTGGATATTTAGTAGAAGGGGGCCCCACCTGTCATTGACTCAACAGAGTCAACCAGGGCCCACCCGTGGTCAAAGTCAAAACGACTGCACCGGCGTTTAGCCGCAGGCGAGCCTGATGCGGCGGCGGAAGTGGTTTTGGTCGTTCCGGCCAGCAAATGGGGCGCGGAAGGCATCTACGTGGAGCTGGGGACGAACCGTAGCTCTTGGTGGAGCGAGTTGAGGTCGGGGTGGCCGGAGTTGGCGCCGGCGACGACCTAGGCGGTCACCGGAGTTCGGATGAAGGCGAACTCGGGGCTAGGGTGTGCGGTGAGGTGCGGGGAGTGCACGGTTGGACTCAACGCAACGTGGTGAGTGTGTTGGACACCATGAGTTGGCCGGAGGATGGCCGGGAGCACGTCGGCGACCAGATCCGCGGCGGTGCGTGCGGGTGATCTTCGTGCGGTGGCTACACGGCTCGGGGGCGAGAGAGGAAGGGTAGGAGGGGTAGCTAGGCTCACAGAGTACCCGTAGAGGCCACCGGCGGGGTCGGGGACGAGCTGATGCGGCGACGGTGTTGAAAGGGATCTCCGGCGACAGCGAACTTGGGCGAGGTCGGTGCGGTGGACTCGGGCCTCACGAGCACGCGGGGCTCGGTTAGCTCGACGAAGTGGACGGCGGCGGAGCTCCTGGACACGACGAGACGATGCGCGGGCGGCGGGGAGCGCGGCTACGGCGATGGAGCGGCGGCGGTGGCGTCGGCCATGGGTGGGGAGCGCAAGGGGGAGGAGCTGGAGAGGAAAGGGAACGTCTGGGGGGTTCGGGGGAGAGAGAGGGGTCGATCCACGGCGTTAGCCGGGTGAGTGGAGCGGCGAGGCGGCGAGCAGGTGCGTGGCACCCATGCGGTGCTCGCCGTCGAGCACCTGCCTGCCTGCCTGGCCGGCAAGCAGCTTGCTGGCGCGGCGCTGGGCTGGGCCGGCAGGTGGGCCAGGTTGCAGGCGCCAGGTAAGTTTTCCTTTCTATTGTTTTTTGTTTCTTTTCTATTTTTCTGCAGCTTTGTTGAATTATTAAAAATACTTAGGCAACTCCTAAAATCACCAAACTGCTTCTGGTCCATAGTTGGATTATTTCCAACATGAAACATTTCAGTTTAGGAATATTTGAGCATTTGAAATATTTTATATAATTTTAAATGCCCAAATTCAAATACTTATCATTTAATTCAAAGACCCTAAGATGACCTAGAAAATGGTGCAACACTTTTGGCAGAGGTTCTGAACCAAGACAAAAATGATGGACATTTTAGAAGGGCATTTCAGGTTCATTGAAAAAGTTTTTAGTAAACCCTAGTTGGTTTCAGAGGGGGCTGGGGGTTCTGACATCCCCATTTCAAGTTTCTCATGAAAGGATAGACATGATGCAACACTCTAATGCATGAACTAGCTAGGGTGTGACAACTCACCCCCACTAAACAAAAATCTCGTCCTGAGATTCAAGCATAGGGTAAGATGAAAGGGGAATGCAAACTAACACAATCTTCATGATCCAGGGTGCACTTCATAAGAACGTTGATTCGACCACCATCATTGTCTCGATGTCTTGCTCTAGGAACTCCTACCAACATGACAACGAGAGAAAAAGGATCTCTAGAAGGATTGATCTTCTCGAAGATCGAGCAAGTCAGGATCCACTCACGGAATGGGACATAGAAACATCTCTTGAGCTGAGAGGCAAAACACACATCTGAGGAAAATGGAGTAAGGCAGATGACGAGGGCTCGCTAGGTAGACAACAATTCCAGACTTAAGAATGTGGTAAACGGTTGTCAATGTAGCGAAGAGTTGAATTGCCATTATACCATAACAAGACATCTTGGAGGAGGGTGATTCATAGAAATTTCCCCTTAAGTGGCAAAAAGAATTACCTTTGATTCAGAGATCACTGAAATTCTTTATACCAGCTTAAGGCAAATCAAAATCGATCATTAGGAGGAGTTCGGTGGAATGACATACCCGAACTAGTATGGATGATGTGGATTACCTTGTTGAAGACAACACAAGGGATAATTTTGGTAACCGGGGAGAAGCTCAACAGTAGAGAGTGAGTCCACTGTTTGAAAAGTTATAGCATAACCAAGGAAACTGAGAGCAATCCTAGTTAGTGCCGATGGTAACACCTAGCGCTTGTGCGTGCTCTCAAGAACTTGAGCATTTCCATATTCATCAAGGTTTTACCAATTTCCGAAGCGAGGATCCTGGCAGCACATCATACTACAATGATGAATACCGGTGGAAGATGCAGATGCAAAGGAAGATAACACCTTCTCAGATTTCACCTTAGTAATGCCAAGGTCACAAGATCTGGATAATCGACCGAGAAACATTTAGCACTCCGCCTCTAATGTTCTCCTTGATGTGCTAGTGTACCCCATTCATAGATATGGTTTGATATCTAGAACATCAAGTAAAAGGTCGGACTTCGGAACACAAAAATCCCTAAGGAACAACTAGGGAGTAAATCCTACGAAATCCTTATGGGGAGGTGGCCAACTTCCTCAATCAAGATACTACAGTAATAGGTCTTCCGGCTGGACGTGTTGGCCATGACATCCTCCTTACCGGTTACAGAGGGACCAATACTATAGTTCTTGGGAAATGTTCCAACCATCATAACTGCCAGAGATTCAGATCTGGTTGGTGTCAGAACAGTCCAGACTCATCGAGTCTAGGAAGAAAAATGAAAGTTTGCAACACAAATCGACGAGATGACGTTGCAAGATTCTCGGGGAGTGAACTACGATAGCAAGCTCCAAAACACGAGCTGGTTCTGCTACACACATGTGAACATGTTGTCTCAGACAAACATGATCACATGGTAGTCTTACAATAAAACACTACCAAGTTCCGGTGGGGAACCATCATCGGGGATATCAAAGTCCTTGCATAAGGTATACTCTTAAGAAGGAGCTTCTTCTCCTTGAACAAATCAATCAGTGGCTTGGTGTACTAGGGATATGTATAGAATGAAGATGATCAGTCTATCAGACCATAGAATACTTCGCACATGCATGACTGACTTGGGATGATTCCAAAGAAAACAAAAACAATCTTTCTCAAACTCACGGCGACAACTTGCACCAAATGCACGTGAATCAGATGAAGTCACTTCTTTTATCCAAGCATATTCTTCATGAACGAAACACGAAGATAATGCTTACAAAAGTTTCCAGTACTAGCTTAATGTTCAGCAAAATCATGGAGGAGATAAGGATGTTGTCAGTGGGCTCAACAACAATTCATCCAGGTTCCCATGGAGATGGAATTCCATAATTATGTGAACAAGGTGATAGTATTGGTCAGACCCAAAAGACATAATGGTGTATGCTCGAGGGAAAATCCACGAGTAAGACAACATTACGAACATCGTTGGTTCTGATTTGATTTGAGAATAGCCCACACTCAAATCAAAGTTTTGGCAAGACAATAGCTCCAACAACTGGTCTCGAGGATCAATTGATGAGGATATCATCTTTCTTCAACACACATACAAGACATCCCTTAAAATGAACTAAGTCGGACAAGCTTCCATCTTCCAACTCTCCAAGTTGTTGTTTAGCTTGACCAAAGCGCTCAGGGGTACCCAACACAGACTCTTGGAGAAGGGGTGGTTTACAAGGAACAAACTTGATCACGAACTCAACATAGCGGTCAGGTGACAACCTGGTAATACTTCCGAGAAGATATTCGGAAAATTACGAACCACCAATATGTTATTAAGCTCGAGAAAGACCTTGCTTTTCAGGGCAAGATGATATGATCAAAGAAGTGAGGGATTGAAATAATCCTAACTTAATGATCGAGGAGTGCACCAGAAATAAAGACTAGGTAGCACGAATAGTCTTAGAATGATGATTCAAGAACCAACACGCTAAGAATGAAATTATTGTCCTTTAACTACCAAGCAACAAGGTTGCTAGGAGTATTGATTTCACACACCATGATTCACTTGTCGACATTCCGGTTGCAACAACACGGGAACCGAGAAATGAATAATGATGGAGAGAGGTATCACTGTGTCAAGAGTTCATAGGATGGTGTGCAATTCCCATGACACTCTTGATATAAAGATGGTAATACTCTAAGGTAGAACAGAGCAAAAGCAAGATTAGCAATTTGATCTGTGGAGTACGACTGCTTTGACCCAATCCTGGAAATGGACAAGGTACTGGAGTTTGTTTCTCCTAGTTATTCCGGAATAGAATGGCTTGACGGACCACAAGAGTAATAGGCCTCGATAAACGAATGCACGCATACTCTTGACTATCAATTGAAAGACGAGGGTCAGAATGCAACTAAAGAGAACAACTCAAAGGAACATATAATTTTCTGAGTTGTGGATGCATAGATTAGTATGTCGAGCGAGATAAACATTTCTTCCAGATAACCCATGCAGAGAGGTAGGACTGGCAGAGTCACGATTTATGAATGGAGATCTCCTCAAGAGTACTCTAATTGTGATCTTTTGATCCAATAAACATCTGCCATAAGCGGTTCATAGTATTTGGAAGAAGGAAATACCACGGACCTCGAGGACTATCGCAAAGTTACTAATATCCTAAAGGAACTAGCAAACACTATCAACATGAAGTAAGTAGAGTGAATCTCGGGTTCAAAACCCAGGAATAGAATACCTACTACTAAGTAGCATCACGGAATGCTTTCGAGAATAAAGGCCAGAATCATCACACTGGGACACAAATCATGGCTAGCTTACTAGGTGACTCCCTAAAACTCCTAGGGTCATAATAGTAGCTCCAACATATATACCGAGGCAACAGAGTACCTCAACCAGCGATTAGTGTGCTTATTCTGACCAAACGGACACCAAAACAGAGGGAAAGGATTTTGCAATTGCATTAGATTATTTAGAAACCTGGGATGACTCGGACAGCATAACGGCTTTAAATGCTCAAAAAAGAGTTGAGATATTCACAAAAATGGTGGCATAACCACTTAGAAGCACAATATCAAGGTTTCGAGATCAGCAGTTAACGTACGGAAGTAGTAGAAACTGAATAGAGGCTTAAATCCAACAATTCTATAAGTCTACGGATTAGTAACACGTCATCCTGATAGATAGATGAGAAGGCCTAGTTCTTAGTCCCCGTAGAAAAGAAGAGGATGACTTAGATCAGAGGGCCATGAGGTATAAGGAGTAAAAAGAGCCTTACGTTCCATCCCACAATCAATTCCCTTACATAACTAAAGCATTTCTAGACACAACTTCGACCAGTTTGGCTTGGTAATCCTACAGGCAGTTAGGCTCTGATACCAACGCTGTCAGGACCCCGACTCAATGTCACATCGATCTAGCCTGTAACACCTCATATCACTTTGGGGCCTCACGCACGGTATTCCCACCGGTGTCGCCTTACCTTTGCCTGGGACCGTTTGTGCCTTTTGGCTCACGTATATGATGATGTCGCTAGCATCCATATGATAAGGAGCCCGGGCTGACATGACTAGTCGTAAACCCAAAGTGGCACAGACTTACAGGGACAGGCATCCATGACCCAGCATCGAACGTGTCGGTCATCAGCAAGTGAGTCCGGGCTGTAGCACTGGGCTAGCAGGACTCCGGTAAACCGGGCTATAGCGGGCTAACAGGGCTCCGGTACTCAATGCGTGACATTTCCCCGAAGGGACAGACACAGGAACGAAGAAGGACACATGCCGGCCAGCCTAAGTGTTCCGGAGCAGTAGCAAGCTACCATGGCTCTATGGAAACACTAGGAGACATTTCCCGGTAAGAGAGGCTACTAAAGATAAACAACTAGATAGTCAGATCCCACACATACCAAACATTTCAATCATACACACAATATGCTCGATATGTGCAAATACAACAAGGCATCACAACATGACTCTACGACACAAGTACTTTATTTAAAGGCTCAGAGAGCCATACATAACATACATACAAGTACGGGTCACACGACCCACATTCAAGTCATACAGTCATACAAACCAGCAGCGGAAGTAACTTGTCTGAGTACAGACAACTAGTAAAATAAAAGAGGCTTGGAAAGCCTAGCTATACTACGTGGACCTTCACAAGCTCAGGATTACCACCTGGGCCTTAGTCTACTCGTCGATGTCAACGTCTACGAAGAACCCATCAGAAGGGGTTGCAACGTCTTCTGTAAAATGTAAATTATAGCAACATGAGTACAAAGGTACCCAGCAAGACTTACGTCAGATCCTACATACATGCACATTATCAAGAAGGGTTGGTGGAGTTATTGCAGCAAGCCAGCTTTGACTCTTGGCTAAGCTATCCTACGAGACTCCAACTTGAAATGGTTTTGCGCACACGAGTCCACTACTCACCACTTCAATACACCACCGAGGATCCACCTCCGTCATCCTACGGAAGAGCCATCCTCGGCACTCACGCTTATCTTGAGATTTTTAGTAGTATCCATTCACTTGTCTATGAACTGTATAAGCAACCAAGTAGTCCTTTACCGCGGACGCGGCTATTCGAATAGATCATGTTAACCCTGCAGGGGTGTACTTCTTCATACATGTTTCCACCACTTAGCGTCTGCACACGACATGTGCTCGGCAGACTTCAAGCGAAAGCCGACGTGGGTGTAGACCACGACCTACCTAAACACCTAAGTCTCTAGTCCAGGTTTATCGCCTATCCAGGTTCCATCCGCAGGGAGTCCGGCCGAGGTTTCCCATACGGCCCCGAACGATGTGTACAGGGTTCCCGAGATACCTAACGGGTATTCGGTACACCGTGCCACGTACCTACCGCATCACAGCCCACCCCGCGGTCAGCGCTGTCCACGGCCTCCAGTAAGCTACAAACACCAGAAACTACTTGCAACTCCTGGACAGAGGACTAGGGTGAATAAGAAGTCGAGCGGGGTCATATTTCAGGGCCCAATGCATGGTAGTAGCTGAATCTTAAATCACGCATACAGATCTCAGTTCTTAAGGTCGGCTTCAATGAAACAACCCACCATGTACTCCTACATGGCCTCTCATCGATACCTTTACCAAATCGTGTTCACCACATCACTCTCATTACCGACATGATCATTTCACTCTAGCCCATCACCCAGATGAACCAGACCTGACACGACTCTAAGCATAGCAGGCATAGCAAGGTAGGAACAACACATACATATGGCTCAATCAATTCCTACACATGCTAGTGGGTTTCATCTAATTACTGTGGCAATGACAGGTCATGCAGAGGAAATGGGTTCAACTACCGTAGCACACAGCAGTTTGAATCGCGTTGTCTTAATGCAGTAAAGAGAGCAAGAGCGAGAACATGGGATTGTATCGATATGATCAAATGGTTGGTTGCTTGCCTGATGGATCGATGCACGGATACGGTTCTTCGCTAGGGTAATCACGGTACTCCTCGGAGACAGAACCTGCCGCAAAGAACACCGATACACAACTATCACCAAACAATGTGCGACAATATGATGCATGCATGAAACATGGCAATATGAGTGTGTTGGGCTAATGCAACTAAAACCAGATGGGTTTGAATCAATTTGAACCAAAGATTCAAATTTCAAACTCATAAATGGCCCTTTAAAGTGTTTTATCTTGTTCTGCACTAAACCTCAAGTTAGCTGGTTTAGACATGCATGAAACTAGTACAGATGGATAGATTGGATTTTTCTGATCATTTTTCATATATAATTTGTTTGATTTGGAGCTACGGTTGAATTTATATGAATTTTTGAAGTTTGGCTTATTTTCTGGAATTTATAAATCATTTTAGATTTATTTTAATTCCAGAAAAGGTTTACTGCGTCAGCATGAGGTCATGCTGACCTCAGCAAGTCAACAGACCCGGTCTAGGTCAAACCTGATGCGTGGGTCCAGGGTGTCAGTGGCTAATTAACTAATTTAATTTAGTTTAAACTAATCTGGATAATTAGCAGAAGGGGGCCCCACCTGTCATTGACTCAACATAGTCAACCAGGGCCCACCCGTGGTCAAAGTCAAAACGACTGCACCGGCGTTTAGCCGCCGGCGAGCCCGACGCGGCGTTGGAAGTGGTTTTGGCCGTTCCGGCCACCAAATGGGGCGCGGAAGGCATCTACGTGGAGCTGGGGACGAACCGCAACTCTTGGTGGAGCGAGTTGAGGTCGGGATGGCCGGAGTTGGCGCCGGCGACGACCTAGGCGGTCACCGGAGTTCGGGTGAAGGCGAACTCGGGGCTAGGGTGTGCGGTGAGGTGCTGGGACTGCACGGTTGGACTCAACGCAACGTGGTGAGTGCGTTGGACACCGTGAGTTGGCCGGAGGATGGCCAGGAGCACGTCGGCGACAAGATCCACGGCGGTGCGTGCGGGTGATCTTCGTGCGGTGGCTACACGGCTCGGGGTCGAGAGAGGAAGGGTAGGAGGGGTAGCTAGGCTCACAGAGTACCCGTAGAGGCCACCGGCGGGGTCGGGGACGAGCTGATGCGGCGACGGCGTTGAAAGGGGTCTCCGGCGACGGCTAACTTGGGCGAGGTCGATGCAGTGGACTCGGGCCTCACGAGCACGCGGGGCTCGGTTAGCTCGACGAAGTGGACGGCGGCGGAGCTCCTGGACACGACGAGACGACGCACGGGCGGCGGGGAGCGCGGCTACGACGATGGAGCGGCGGTGGTGGCGTCGGCCATGGCTGGGGAGCACGAGGGGGAGGAGCTGGAGAGGAGAGGGGACGTCTGGGGGGTTCGGTGGAGAGAGAGGGGTCGATCCACGGCGTTAGCCGTGTGAGTGGAGCGGCGAGGCGGCGAGCAGGTGCGTGGCACCCATGCGGTGCTCGCCGTCGAGCACCTGCCTGCCTTCCTGGCCGGCAAGCAGCTTGCTGGCGCGGCGCTAGGCTGGGCCGGCAGGTGGGCCGGGTTGCAGGCGCCAGGTAAGTTTTCCTTTCTGTTGTTTGTTGTTTCTTTTCTATTTTTCTGCAGCTTTGTTGAATTATTAAAAATACTTAGGCAACTCCTAAAATCACCAAACTGCTTCTGGTCCATAGTTGGATTATTTCCAACATGAAACATTTCAGTTTAGGAATATTTGAGCATTTGAAATATTTTATATAATTTTAAATGCCCAAATTCAAATACTTATCATTTAATTCAAAGACCCTAAGATGACCTAGAAAATGGTGCAACACTTTTGGCAGAGGTTCTGAACCAAGACAAAAATGATGGACATTTTAGAAGGGCATTTCAGGTTCATTGAAAAAGTTTTTAGTAAACCCTAGTTGGTTTCAGAGGGGGCTGGGGGTTCTGACATCCCCATTTCAAGTTTCTGATGAAAGGATAGACATGATGCAACACTCTAATGCATGAACTAGCTAGGGTGTGACAACACACCCCCACTAAACAAAAATCTCGTCCTGGGATTCAAGCGTAGGGTAAGATGAAAGGGGAATGCAAACTAACACAATCTTGTCGGGGTTCTTCCTCGTCATTGCTATGTGGCCCCTTGTCCTTGTTTTCGGCAATTAACTTGTCGGCCTACTTGAACACACAATAATCCCTGTTGGTGTGATTGGATGGCTTGTTTGGGGTGCCATGTATTTGACATGAGCGATCGAGTATACGGTACAAGCTGGACGGACCCGGCGTACTTTGTTTGAATGGATTTTTCCGCTGACCGGGTTTAGAGCCTTTGAATCCGGCATTGACTGCCGTATCCTCAGTACTTTCACCGGTAATGCGGCGCTTATGCTTGTTGCAATGTGACCTGCTATTGCCGTCCTTGATATCTGGGGTACCATGGTTCTTTGATATGTTACTACTGCGAGCCAACCAGCTGTCTTCTCCCACACAAAAGCGGGTCATGAGTGTCGTGAGGGTTGTCATAGATTTCGGCTTTTCCAGACCAAGGTGCCGGGCTAGCCACTCGTCGCGGATGTTGTGCTTAAAAGCTGCTAGGGCCTCTGCATCCGAACACTCGATGATTTGATTTTTCTTTGTTAGGAACCGTGTCCAGAATTGCCTGGCCGATTCCTCTGGCTGCTAAATTATGTGGCTCAAGTCATTGGCATCTAGTGGTCGCACATAAGTGCCCTGGAAGTTGTCGAGGAATGCGGCTTCCAGATCTTCCCAATAGCTAATGGAGTCCGCTGGCAAGCTATTAAGCCAATGCCGCGCTGGTCCTTTGAGTTTTAGTGGGAGGTACTTGATGGCGTGTAAGTCATCTCCGCGGGCCATGTGGATGTGGAGGAGGAAGTCCTCAATCCATACCGCGGGGTCTGTAGTGCCGTCGTATGATTCAATGTTTACAGGTTTGAAACCTTCTGGGAATTGATGTTCCATTACTTCGTCTGTGAACCATAAGGGGTGTGCGGCGCCTCTGTATTGGGCTATATTGCGACACAACTCGAATGGGTCCTGCCCGCTGTGTTCAACCCGGGCGGATTTGCTTTTACTGTATCCGGCGTGACGTTTATCGTCTGGTAGAGTGGTGCGCCCTCATGATCCGTAGATCGATCTTGAATGCTTTGCTTTGTCCTCCAATATGTCTCGCAGGTCTGGTGTATCTCCCCATGCCTTTTTACTTGGATGGCGTTGGGGTGGAGGCTGAGCTTTTGGCTGGAATGCCTCTCTATCGCGGCCACGAGGTGGCCGATCAGCCGTTTCATATGCTTCTTCCTCCAGTCGAGGAAGTAACCTGCACCTTGGATAGCTCTCGGAGGGACGCTCGAGTTTATATTGCTCGGCCGCGAGGACTTCAGTCCATTTGTCAGCTAGCAGATCTTGATCAGCTTGAAGCTGCTACTGCTGCTTTTTCTTCAGGCTATTTTCCGTGGCCATAAGCTTGCACTTGAAGCGCTCTTGTTCGACGGGATCCTCTGGTACGTCAAATTCATCGTCGCCGAGGCTTGCCTCGTCTTCGGAGGGGGCATGTAATTGTCATGCTCCTCCTCTCCGCCGGCCGCTCTCTTAGGAGAGCTGGCTCCTTCATCCTCCTGCTCTAAATCTTGCTAGAGGGGGTTGTTGTTGTCTTCGGCGCTATCCGGAGTGTTATTATCTCCTGCGCCGGTATCATAACTTTTGCTTTGGCAGGATTTAGAGCGGCGCTGCTGACGTCGGCGCTTGGGTTGCTTCTTGGAGTGGTCATCCTCCGCTATCTCGTCACCGTTGCCTTCATTAGGTGTATCCACCATGTATATGTCATCCGACGAGGTGGCTTTCCAGTGCCCTATAGGTGCTGGTTCATGTTCGTCTCCTACATCGTCATCCATACCATCGATGTCTTCGAAGTCGAAGTCGAGCATGTCGGTTAAATCATCGACAGTGGCTACAAAGTGGGTGATGGGTGGGCGTCGAATTTCTTCGTCGTCCGCATCCCAGTCCTGTTGGCCATAATCCGGCCAGGGCTCTCCTGACAAAGAGAGAGACCTTAGTGAATTCAGTATGTCGCCGAAGGGCGAGTGCTGAAAGATATCCGCAGCGGTGAATTCCATGATCGGCGCCCAATCGGATTCGATTGGTAGGGGCGCAGATGATTCGAGGTCTGGAGGAGAGTCCGACACCTTGGAGTCACGGGCTGCGCAGAGGATTATGCTGGTGTTTGGCTCGATCGCCGTTGAGACTGCAGCCCCTGAGGCGGTCTCTAGCCACCCGTCCTCGATTGGGGCAACTGACTCCGAGCTAAGGGTCGGAGCTGATGCGGGCGCGGCCTCTGGGGTACCGTCCGATGGCAGAGCTAGGTCATACCCATCGCAACAGTGTGGCGCGCCCGGCTGTGGCTCGAATCTGTCGAAGATCAAGTCCCCACGGATATTGGCCGTGTAATTCAAACTTCCAAATCTGACCTGATGGCAAGGGGCGTAACTTTCAATCTGCTCCAGATGGCCAAGCGAGTTAGCCTGCAGTGCAAAGCCGCCGAATATGAAGATCTGTCCGGGGAGAAAAGTCTCACCCTGGACCGCATCGCTATTGATGATAGTAGGAGCCATATGTGCGTCTAGGCCGGATGGTAACAGGAGGCAAGGGACACAAAGTTTTACCCAGGTTCAGGCCCTCTTGATGGAGGTAAAACCCTACGCCCTGCTTGATTGATATTGATGATATGGGTGTTACAAGAGTAGAGCTACCACGAGATCAGAGAGGCTAAACCCTAGAAGCTAGCCTATGGTATGATTGTATGTTGTGATTGTTGTCCTACGGACTAAAACCCTTCGGTTTATATAGACACCGGAGAGGGTTAGGGTTACACAAGATCGGTTATAAAGGAGGAGATATCCATATACATATTGCCTAGCTTGCCTTCCACGCCAAGTAGAGTCCCATCCGGACACGAGACGAAGTCTTCAATCTTGTATCTTCATAGTCTAACAGTCCGACCAATGGAGATAGTCCGGCTATCCGGAGACCCCTAATCTAGGACTCCCACAAGCGGCGTCGGTGAGAGGGGGAGAAGGCGACGCAGCTCACGCGGGAACTGTGGGCGAGCGGGGACGAGCATAGGAACGAGGAGATGGTGACTAGCACAGTGCGCACCGCACTGTTGGGTTCGCCGGACCGTGCCCGTGCTCGCTGCGGTGAGCTCCGGCGGCGGCGAGCGCCAGGGAGGAGTAAATGGCATTGAGTTGATGATGGTGGCGAGGTTTGGCATGCTTAGGCAGGCGGGGAAGCGAGGACGCGAGCAATAGAGGCTCGGGCGCGTCGCAGAGCGCGTCTGCTGCATGCCAGCATGCCTGGACGAACGCGGTCACCGCGTGAACTATGACCTCATGCCGACCTAATCCCAAACTCCATGTCTGTCATGTTGTTCGTGGTAGTTTTGAATGTTACCACGCCTTGGTTTGGCTCCAGGTGTAGTAGAGAAGATTTCACACGCCAGGTAAGCTTCTGATCAGTAACTTTGAGGTGTTACTAAGGTTAAATGGCTGGGAGTTGGGGCTGTGCTTTGGAGTCTAGCCATCATCTACTAAGGTGATGATGCACAAGAAAATTCAGGCATAGGGGAGCAAGTAAAATGGTAGTTGCTTTAGAAACCACCATTTCTCTCCAGAACAGAAAATATTTTCTGTAGCAAAAATATTCCAAAAAGTGATGAAATATTTTTGCTAAGGAAGGTGCCCTAGGGTACAAAGAATATTTGGGAATTTTCTCAGATTTTTGTGGGCCATAAAAATTAGGGTTGCTTTGGAGCTCATTGAACTAGCTAGGGTTTTAGAGAAGAAAATGAATATTTTTCATTTAAGAAAAATATTCCCAAGATTATTTTGAGATGGATCAGAAGGGGAATGATAATTAGAGAGGGGAATGATGCACTTGGGTGAAAGCCAATGGTACCCAAGTGTTTAAGTCCATATGAAAAGATTCAGAAACCCCAACTTTCAAAATAAATCCAAATGAAAATCAGGCAAATAAGAGAGGGAAAAATCAGGCTGTCACAAACATCCCCCACTTAGAATGAATCTCGTCCTCGAGATTCGGTTGCTTGGGAAAACCACTCTGTATAATGAGCCCTTAGGATTTCTTCCCACTACCAAGTTGATTCTGACTCTGTGTGATGCTCCCACTGAACCTTGTAAAATTTGCTCACTTCACTGCGAGTGACCCTTTCCATATGATCCAAAATTCTATACGGTCTTTCTTCATAGGTCAAATCATTTGCCAACTCTACCTCAACCATAGCAGTCCTTTTCTCAGGCGGGGATATGCAACGCCTTAGTTGTGAAACATGAAACATGTTATGCACGTCTGCCAATTCAACGGGTAGTTCCAACTGATATGCAACAGTACCCACTCGGGACATAATCGAGAATGGACCAATAAACCTGGGTGCCAACTTTCCACGGGTCTGAAATCTCTTGACTCCTTTCTTAGGGGTGACTTGCAGGTATACGTGTTCTCCGGGTTCAAAATTGATCTGTCGGTGATTTGCATCATAATAACTTTTCTGTCGAGATCTGGCCAATTGCAATCTATCTCTGATTTCCTTAACTTGCTTCTCAGCTTCCATCATGAGATCTATTCCGAAGATACGGCTATCTCCAGTTTGAGACCAATTTAATGGAGTGCGGAACTTACGGCCATACAGAGCTTCATACAGTGACATCTTTAGACTGGTCTGGAAGCTGTTGTTGTAAGAAAACTCGGCATATGGCAAGCAATCTTCCCATTTAGTTCCTTGGGATAAAGCACAGGCTCGCAACATATCTTCGAGTATTTGATTTACCCGCTCTGTCTGTCCATCGGTCTGAGGATGATAAGCAGTACTATATTTCATCGCTGTCCCCAAGGCTTGATGGAGATGGGACCAAAAAGCAGAGGTAAATAGGGAACCTCGGTCGGAAGTGATGGTTCGAGGTACTCCATGCAGACTGACGATTTTGGATACATACAGTTGTGCTAGTTGATCTGCTCGATATCTGGTGCTGATCGGAATGAGTGAGCAACCTTGGTTAAGGTGTCCACTATGACCTAGATTGCATCATTTCCTCTCTGAGTCTTAGGAAATCCCGTAATGAAATCCATACAAACGTCATCCCATTTCCATTGCGAAACCGGCAGCGGTTGGAGGAGTCTGGCTGGCTTCTAATGCTCTGCCTTCACCTTGTTGCATTTGTCGCAATAGGCCACAAAATAGGCAATGTCTTTGTCGGTGTCAAAACTGGCGGATCTCGGGTAGGGGGTCCCGAACTGTGCATCTAAGACGGATGGTAACAGGAGGCAGGGGACACGATGTTTTAGCCAGGTTCGGGCCCTCTTGATGGAGGTAAAACCCTACGTCCTGCTTGATTATTCTTGATAATATGACTAGTACAAGAGTTGATCTACCACGAGATCGGAGAGGCTAAACCCTAGAAGCTAGCCTATGGTATGATTGTATGTTGTCCTACAGACTAAAACCCTCCGGTTTATATAGACACCGGAGGGGGCTAGGGTTACACAAAGTCGGTTACAATGGAGGAGATATACATATCCGTATTGCCTAGCTTGCCTTCCACGTCAAGTAGAGTCCCATCCAGACATGGGACAAAGTCTTCAATCTTGTATCTTCATAGTCCAACAGTCCTGCCAGAGGATATAGTCTGGCTATCCGGAAACCCCCTAATCCAGGACTCCTTCAGTAGCCCCTGAACCAGGCTTCAATGAGGATGAGTCCGGCGCGCAGTGTTGTCTTTGGCATTGCAAAGCGGGTTCCTCCTCCGAATACACCACAGAAGAGTTTGAATACAAGGATAGTGTCCGACCCTACAAAATAAGTTCCACATACCACCGTAGAGAGAATAATATTTCCACAAATCGAATCTGCTGACACGTTTTGGCAGCATGACATCATGCCATCGCCCGGTAATTATTTGAACCGTTTTCCCTTAACCAGCTCCGCACATAACGCAAGGCGGTTTCTTGACACGTCTTGTCAAAGCAGAGATCGTGCTCCCCTTATTACGGGATTCTCATCAATACGGACGTAGGTAACCCAACCGCGCCATCAATTACGGCACTTGGGGGATAAGCGAGTTTTACCAGGCTAGTGGGGGCGCATAGTCTAGTCCGCCCTTATTAAGGGATAACATCTCACCTTTTTCTACCACGCCTTCTTCCTCCTTGCTCATTCATTCTCGCGCACTCGAGCTCCATCGCCCAAGTCCGCATCCTCCTTCTCAACTTTCTCCAAGCATGTCCGTAGCGGGAGGCAAGTGGATGGCCTCCTCCGTCACGGAGGGGCACATCAAAAAGCTACGTGGAGCCGGATACTTAGCCGTGGACATCACGCACCGGCTGCCAGCCACGGGGCAGGTTATCCCTACCCCAGAACCTCACGAGAGGGTGGTCTTCCTTCACCACTTTGTCCACGGACTAGGGTTTCCCCTCCATCCATTTGTCCGCGGCCTCATGTTCTACTATGGGCTGGACTTTCATGATCTAGCCCCGAACTTCATCCTCAACATCTCGACGTTCATCGTCGTGTGCGAGGCCTTCCTCCGCATCTGGCCCCACTTCGGCCTGTGGCTGAAGACCTTCAATATCAAGCCAAAGGTTGTGGGTGGCCAACAAGCGGAATGCGGCAGAGCCATGGTGGCCAAGATGCCCAACGTTACATGGCTTGAGGGCTTCTTTGTGGAGACCATAAAGGGGTGGCAATCGGGGTGGTTCTACATCACCGAGCCGCGCGACACCAACTTGGTGGCGGTCCCCGAGTTTCGATCCAGAATCCCCACGCGGCTCACTTCCTGGAAGGAGAAGGGCCGGTCCTGGGGTTAATCGGTGGAGTTGGACGGACTCCAGAAGTGTATCCGGAACTTGGCAAGCAAGAAACTTAAGCTTGTCAACATAGTCCATGTCATGCTCTTCCACCGGATCCTCCTGTGTCAATAACGGGATTTTAACTTATGGGAGTTCGACCCGACCCGGCACCAGACTCTCAGGGAGCTCTTCGACATGACACACAAAGAAGTCTGGAGGGTGCTGTTCAAGGGTGCCGAGGTCCCTCCCTCTCTCACCGAGGACCGCGGGCTAAGCGCGAAGCGCCCTGTGAATCCGGTAAGTTCTGCACATCTGTAGGATATTTATTTCCTATAGCTTAACCATATGCGGGATCTGAGATCCCATGCCTTTAACTGGACTGGGTAGAGGCATCATAGCAGATTGACTGTCCGGCCCCCCTGCCCGAAGACATTGCGGACACTCTCCTGACGGAGATGCTGACTCCGGCTCCTTACAAGGTGCCGGAGAAGACCAAGAAGAAGGCCAAGGGAACCCGAAAGAGTTTCCGGCGCCAGGTGTTATCGGACTCATCGTCCGATAACTCCACAACGCACTCCTCCCATGAAGATGAGGAGGAGGAAGATGAAGATGCTCCCCCTCCAGCCGGGGAGACAAGAAAAGGAAGGTCGCCCCAACCGGGGAGGCCGAAGGGTCCAAGAAATGAAGGACTCTCCTTCCGGACTGCTCCACCACCACCACCGAAGGCGAATACGAGTGGCTGCTTAGGGCCAAGCCCATCGCGAAGTCGTAAGTATTCGGATACCAGAGTAACTCATAGCATACCTTTGTCGCACTGCTTCTCCTAACGCCAAATATGATTATGCAGACCGCCCCAAGACCGTATCGATGTATCGTCGTCGGACGGCTCCTTGGATTCGTCGGATATGGATAGCGATCCACTTCCGACCGCCTCCTCCCCTTGCCCTACGGACAATGCCGAGGTATTGTCTCAAGGGGCACCGAGCCAGGGGGAGACAGACCCAGAGGCGCCTTGTCGAGGATATACCCCACGGCGTAAACTGGCCGGAAGTATAACCCGGCTGGACTTGGCGTTTCATTGGTAACCCGCAGAGGATTGGCGACTTACGTGTCTGGCGGTTCACTCTTATGACGATTCACGAGCCTGAAGACTCATTGGTGACCCGGCACGTGTTTCAGATGGATGATAAGGCCCAAGGCCCAGAAGGCCGGCTCATGTTATGGTGGGCCAGTTTACGAGGAAAGGCGTGAGGAACGTTTATCTTACAAGGAGTTAAGACCTGGACTTGTATCCGATTTGTATTAGAAGGTAGATTAGTCCTAGTCCTAATAGGACTCCACATGTAACCCGCCCCTCTAACTTATATAAGGAGGGGCAGGGCTCCCCAAAGTGGGACAAGCAACAAGGAAGAAGAAACAATCTCTAGGGCAAGACACAACTAGGAGAGCCGGTTTACGCCAACTCTCTCATGAGCATCATGAGATCTAGCCACAAACAGCATGTAGGGCTATTCCGGATGATATTTTCCAGGGTCCGAAGCTGTCTAAATCCTTGTCTTGTGTTGCGTCTCTCGATTCCGCTCAACCCCTCTCAAGCTACTACACAGATGCGTTGACCTCACGACTAAGTCCTCACACTAGGACATCTGCCGTGACAATTCCACGACAGTTGGCGCCTACCGTGGGGCCTGCGCACGGTGGTGTTAGGTTCTTGGAGAGCACTATCCCAGGGATCGAGAAGCTCCGTCTGGTTTATTGAAGAAGTTCCGGCTGGTTCGTCGGAGAGTTCCAGCCGGCTTGCCGAAAAAGTTCCGTCAAGCTCATCAAAAGGTTCCACTGGCTCGTCGGAAAATTCTGGCCAGATCATTGGAAAGTTCTGACCACCTCGATTCAAGGTTCCATCTGAATCACGAAAAAGTTCCGATCGCTTCGATGAAAAGTTCCTTCCAAATGATCAAAGGGTTCCAGCTGAGTCACCAAAAAGTTCTGATCGCTTCAACGAAAAGTTCTGTCCGAATCATCAAAGGGTTCTAGCCGAATCACCAAAAGGTTCCGTCCAAGTCGATAAAGAGTTCTTACCTAGGTTATGCAAAAAGTTCTAGCCGGATTATCAAGAGGTTCCAGTTCAAAAGTTCCGGATTATGAAAAGTTCCGGCCAGATTATCAAGAGGTTACAGATCAAAAGTTCCAGATTATCAAAAGTTCCAGCTGGATTATCAAGAGGTTCCGGTACAGAAGTTTTGGATTATCAAAAGTGCCAGCCGAACTATCAAGAAGTTCCGGTTCCAGAAATTCCAGCTCAAAAAATTCCGACCGGGTTATGTGGAGACCTCAGGCACTAGAAGACACAGAACCAATCAACTCTTCTATCAAATACAAAAGCACCACTATGCATTATCCAGCTCTAACATCCGGCAAAAAATACCAGGTGTTATTTTTCCTATGTATTTTATCAGTACATGTTAACTCATCCGACAACAATTACTCTGGTCTGTAATGTTTTTACCCAGGGCAAATATTAAAAAAAGGGGGTGGGGGTACACCACGGATGCATGTTCGGCTGTGCCGTGCGGCTTCATGGACAGGCGTGTCATGGTCCGGTTTACATCAACGCGCCGGCCGACTCGCCCATCCGCACCACAGCGCCACAGACGACTCTTCCACCCGCCCTCGTGACCGGTTCACGCGTCCGCATCGGCTTATAATGAAGAGGACAATTTGCTCGTCCGCACCGGCTTATAAACGCCGCGGCCGATTCATCTGTCTGCTCCCGCGGCCGATTCACCCGTGAGGGATATCAATTTCACCTAGTGATCATCAACTTCATGGCGGATTATTTTTTCGGCCTAAACACATCAGGTGATGTCCATCTAAAATATATTTTATTACCACATATTATTTTTGTCAAAGATCAGTTTATCTTTGTCTTGGTCTGCAATATTGTTTATGCAGGACAATTATTCACTACAAAGGCTACGGTTGTGTCACGAATGTATAACTCGCGCCACCATTATAATGCGCTAGTATCTTACCATGCCATCAAGATCGATGAATATATGTGCAAGCCGCCATTCTGCAGACTGGTTTACATCAATATGATGTGGCTAACTCGCTTGTCCACGCCGGTTTACAACGCCGCGGCCGATTATGTGTCTGTGCCACTTCTGAAGCCGCAGTCGTTTTTGTCGTTCGTCTCTCGCGACCTGGTCTACATCGACATACTGGGCCGCACCTTTCTGCATCAGCTATTTATCGAGTATAAAGCCAGTCACTGCTCGGGTAACCTGGTTTTCATTCAAATTGGAGGCAAATTATCATCAACCGCCGTTTGCAATGGATTGTTCAATGAGCAGGCGCACAAGTCACCGCCACTATAGTTTTGTTAACTTCAAATTACCAGTTGGAAGGAACCATTGGCCGAGTTGCTGACACGACTCATACGGGATAATTTATAACCCGCCGCAGTCACCTCAACCTTCTGTGGATTCACATCGTGCTATCAACACCAATGATATACAACTTATGTGGTTTAAATCACGGTCAAATATGGAGAATCTCAAGCCAACTCCTCGAGTCACCTTGAGACTCGGAGGCTGCGATGACATGACTCAGCAAATCTTGCCAGTTTCAGAAAATTTAAGAACCCCAGGACGATGGAGGGAAAGATAACACGGTCCCGGAGGCTACTGGTATATTGATGAAAATTTAAAACTGTCAGAAAATTTCCGGCTTAGAAAGTATATGACAGTTACAAAATCCCGGCTCAATGAACAAGTTCCGGGTCATCAAAAAGGATTCCGATTTAAAATACGGCTCAAGGGAAGTCAGTCTCACTAAACCTCTCAAATCCGTTTTAAGAATTTCCGGTTCAAAAAGAATTAATTTCTCGCAAGTTCGAGTTTAAAAGCTGTCATAATATTTCAAGCTGAAAATGAAGATTCTGGTTTAAAATCCGGCTCAAGGGAAGGATGTCTCCGACAAAGCTTTGAAGCTCTCAATCTCCGGTTCAAAATCCCGGTTCAATAAGAATTTGTCTCTTGCAAAAAGTTAAAGGTTGCCGAAGAGGGCCTGTTGCCATGATGCGCGGTTCAAACATGGGTTATCCTACCTTATTGGCTTATCATATTCTTGATCACATGGGGGCTTCTATTTATAAAGCGGAGTTCTGATTACATATTGATCCGGCAATCAAGACAATATTATCATAAGGGGCCAAAGAGAGTTTGTTGCACAACACAACTCAAACATAGGCACCCGATGAGCACAGCTCAGAAATATATCACTTGGGGGCTTGGTCGTATTCGAACCATAGCTACACCTCTTGATCGGCGTAAGGCCACCAGGGAAGTTACTTGGGGGATTTTTGCTTCGCATCGAGCTAAGAGTCTGCACCCTTGTAATAGGCTATCAAGCCCGACTTGGAAGCCTGGTGTTCGCACCTAAAACCCCAGATTAACCTGCCTTCTTTAAGTAAGTCACTCCGCCCAGGTAAACCTGGTATGACTCGCGAACGTTTGACAGTCAATCTCGTAGACCCTGAACTTGTCAAAGTTAAAACATGGTTGGTTAAAGATTGAGGTCCATCTTAAGAGGCTTTGTGAAATGGTTAATTCAGTGGCCTGGCAGCCCATGAAAAGCCTCGATTTGGAGCCTGACAGCTCGTAAGAAGACTCGACTACAAGTTTTCATATGCTTTCATTTGCCAAGTTTTTTCTCCTTTGATGAGATTTATAACATCTTATGATAAACCGGCGTCCTTGACCCGGCTTTGCTTTCAACTAACAAGTTGTCAGTGCATGATCAGTTCTAATCCGGCGTTCTTTAACCCGGTCTAGTTTTGACTAACAAGTCGCCAATATTATAAGGAAATCCGGTGTTTATTTTACCCCGGTACAGTTTATTATCATAATCCGGCAAATTAAATAAGGATTTCTCAATAATCAAGATTGGGGTTACCACCCTCACTACAAAATTTTGCTCAACCAACGAGGTGATTCTATGTCACGGGATAAGAATGCATTCGGTTGTCTACCCACCCTGGCTTTTGACGTTAAGTCACCAGGGCATATATTATTTACACTTTGTGCAGGATTTACAGAATTATGACATATAAATTCAAGATCATCATCAAAATTGATGCTTCAAAAGGGCTATCCATTTTGGACTTTTTCAAAGGCTATCAGCCACTGGATTATAAAAATTCCGGCTTACAATGAATGCGCATTAAGTCGCCATCGGCCAAGAGCCGCCGAGTATTTAAACTCCGGATTTACTTATCAACTGGTAAGGTATTCATATCTTTCATAGCCAAAATTGGCTGGATTTTCATAATGATATTGAATGATTGAGGTTTTTAGACCGGATTATATTATTCAAATCTTCAAATAGCCAACATGGCTGGATTTTTATTATGGTTATCAATAACCAATATTATGATTGAGGTTTTCAAAGTCGCTTTAGCGCAATGGCTATCATATTATCAATGGATATGATTTATTCTACAATTGAAGGAATAGTACCGAGTCGTTGCAGGCTTACGACTCGGCATTTGGGGGCTACATTATTCAAGATGAGATTACATCAAGTATGCAAGTCTCATGTCGCTGAAAGCATGCATCATGATACTTGGGGGCTAATGCAAGGTCATTTTTTGCTCACCTTATTGAAGACCCGACTCATCACATTGTAATGAGTCGGCCCTTGGGGGCTACCAACTGCTCCTATCAACAATTCAAGGTACACAAGTTTTAAAACCATTATATTGAAAGGTCCACTACTCAGTTGGTAAAGCACAAAGCTTTTTACCTTGTGGACGTGGGTTCAAAGACCCGTGGTGGGGTTACATCATATGATGTTATTTTCAATGAAGCATGATTATATTTATAAAGTCCCTGTTCATTATTGCATAATGATCCGGCCCTTGGGGGCTACACTGATTGAAGTTTTTTGAGCATCAGGCAATTACAAGTCCCAGGTTGCTGCAAGCATGACAACCCGACACTTTGGGGCTACATAATATGGAGTATTCAGTTTTTACTAAGTGACTGGGATGAACAACATGGATTTCTTCTTAAAGTGGCAGTATTTATATTGAAGCAAGTCTTAAGCCATCACTTTGTTCTGCTCAAGACTTGGGGGCTACAGGTAATATGGATATAAGGGAGAAAAATCTTCAAATTATCATTTTTGAATAAACTAGATTGACCCGGTGTCTGCAACAATCATAACCTGGCGTCATCAATAATCATGAACCGGTTTTGGAAGTCATAGCTTGGCAAGTTCTACATTTTCAAGCTGGTTGAATATCAGTTGAATATTTGAAGACCAATGTTTTTTTGTCAAGTCAGAGCATTGAAGGCCGATTCAAATGGATTCTTTACTTACAATATTTATTCTATAAGAAAATTGATTATGAAGCTGGTCTATTGACCCGGATCTTCTAGAAGAAGGAAATGACAATGAGTTAAGGACGTTCAGGTGCCGGTTTACAAGAGTTCTTAACTCGGAGAACAACCTGTCAAATTGGTTCTTGTGTTTATTTTGAAGTATAAGTTTTCCATGGATAAATACAAGCTAAACTTGGGGGCTAATGTTGGGGATATACCCCGCGGCATAAACCGGCCGGAAGTATAACCCGGCTGGACTTGGCGTTTCATTGGTAACCCGCCAGAGGATTGGCAACTTACATGTCTGGCGGTTCACTAGTATGACGATTCACGAGACTGAAGGCTCATTGGTGACCTGACGCATGTTTCAGATGGATGATAAGGCCCAAGGCCCAGAAGGCCGTCTCATGTTATGGTGGGCCGGTTTACGAGGAAAGGCATGAGGAACGTTTATCTTACTAGGAGTTAAGAACTGGACTTGTATCCAGTTTGTATTAGAAGGTAGATTAGTCCTACTCCTAATAGGACTCCACATGTAACCCACCCCTGTAACTTATATAAGGAGGGGCAGGGCTCCCCAAAGTGGGACAAGCAACAAGGAAGAAGAAACAATCTCTAGGGCAAGACACAACTAGGAGAGCTGTTTTACGGCGACTCTCTCATGAGCATAATGAGATCTAGCCACAAACAGCATGTAGGGCTATTCCGGATGATGTTTCCCGGGACCCAAAGTTGTTCTAATCCTTGTCTTGTGTTGCATATCTTGATTCCGTTCAACCCCTCTCAAGCTACTACAAAGATGCATTGGCCTCACGACTAAGTCCTCACACTAGAACATCTGCCGTGAAAATTCCACGACACGCCTCAAGGAGACCTTCCGGGCTCCAGGAGCAAAGGGAGCGAGACTCCCGGGGGCTCCAAGTTCGGCTCTCACCCGAACACCACGCCGGAACCTCCAGTGGTTCCGGAATCGGGCAGGCGGCCCCCCTCCGAAAGGGGTAAGACGCCCGTGCCGGTGACCTCTGTCCATCCAGAGACACCGGACAACCTGTTGGGAGCGCTTCGAGGCGCTTCCATCGACGAAGAGCACCGCACTATTATGAGTGCGGTGATCAAGAAGGTTCAGTCCGCCAAGAGCAAACTGACTGAAGCCTGTGCCAGCCTTCTAACAGGCTTTGAGGTAAGTATTGAAAATGTAGGAAAAATATTACCGCATAGATAGTAGCCCCTGATGCTCTATTTGGTGTTCACAAAGAAAAGCCGAATAGAGGATCAAATAATATCTGCAGGAGTCTAATATAAGTATGTCTATATGCGTTTGCAGGCTTCACTGCTGGCCTCTGCCGCACTGACTGCGGAGGTCTCCGCACTGAAGCAGGACCTCGAGGGGTCCGAGAAAGAGCTCGGCCTTGCCAAGAGGCTGCTCGAGGAGAACAAAGGTAAGTAATACCTTGTCCATAGATATATAAAAAAAAGATGCGATTGCAAAATTACAGGATCATTATGAATTTGCCAGGGGCCACGACCGAAGTGGCGACCCTGAAGCAAGCTGTAACATCCCAAAATTCTAAATTTTGGAACGTTATAATAAATAGATAGATTTGATTGATTGTTTGATTGATTGTCTGAAAGTGAGTGAATTCGAAACTTTTTTAAAGTTAAATGAGAGGGAATAAAAGGACTTTCCCAAACTTTCATATTTGCTTTCTGATCTCCGTGAATTCAAATTCTTTTCAAATACAAAACCCTTGAGCGAAAATGATATAACTTCTTCCATTTAAATTAAATGAAAGGGTATTTGAAAATAATTGAATTTCATTTGGAAATATTTCAATTCATAAACTTCAGGCAGCTCAATGATTTTCATGAGAGAAGATAAAATGACTTCTTCAAATTATATGAAATATGAGTTGGGAGTTTCAAAGAATTAAATTCAAAGTTCTTTTTGAATTTATTTTCAATTTGTATTTATTTGAGTTTTATTAAAATTATTTTTCTCAAAAAATAAAATATATGGAAAATAGGGTAACATGATTCCCTACATCAGAAAATTGGAGATAAATAAATTTGAATTCATTCTGGTATTTCTAAAATGATTTTTATTGAATTTTATTAGACTAGTAGCAACTCTTTGAATTATCGGAATTTGTGTGAATTTTATTTAATGCTAGGAAAATGTTCATCTTGTATAAAATCTTTTTCTGAAAATTTTGATATATAATATGCCTATATAAAGTTTTATTTTTATTTTCGTTTTTCAGTTTATCGCATTTTGTTAAAAAAAACTGCGCGCGTGCCTGAAACTAACTATCGCCCACGTGCGCATCATAGTACCAGCGGGCGCCCTATTTTTTTTCTTTATCCTATATCGGACAGGCCCAGCCAGCCTTTTCATTTTTTAGGCCGAATTTTGTTTTAAAAAAAAACTGCAGCCGCAGCGTGCGCACGCGGCCGGCCGAAGGCCTTTAGGCCCATCCGCCTCTTTTCTTCTATGTTTTGTATATTTTTCGTCTACGTTTAGTCCCACATTGCCTAGCCTTTGACTTCTAAGCCTCTTTTCCACCAATAAATATCGACCCATAGAGCCTCCAAAAATCATCCGATTCGGGATAAATCAATATTTTGGTTTGACTAGATTCATTTAAGAAAAATATATTTCTCCTCTCCGGCGCGTTTTCTGGAAGTTGTCTCCTCTCTCCAAAGTTGTCTTTTCTCCGCCTTATAAAGGTATCTTTCTTTGTTTTTTTTCTTCTTATAATTCCGTAGTTTATTATTTTTTTAGACTAATACGATATAATAATAATACTATCAATTAGTCTACGTATTTATACGTTAGACCTGAACCGTAGCTATTTTTCTTTCGTAAAACAGCTTGGCCCTGATTTTTCAAATAGCCATAACTTTTCACTCGTTTATCCAAATTAGATGAAACAAGCGCCTATAGAACCCGCCACATCAACTTTTTGAAATTTTCAAATTTTGAATTTTGTTCAGATTCATATTCAAACTTCTTTTGAACATAACTTGAGTTTCGTAACTCTGATTCAGTTGATTCTTTTTGCAAATCGAAGCTCTTGACCTAAACTTTTTGATAAGGCCAAATTCACTTAATTTTGGTACTGTTAGAAATTGTTTTATGTTGCAAGAGTTATTTGCTTCGTTTTGACGTTTACCGAATTGTCTTCTTCGTTCTTCCCGATCTTTTGAGTGATTGCTTATGTGTGGTTACTATTGCTTGCTTACGATAGATTGACCGGAGTGTGACGAGTAGAACTATGAAGAGTTTTGAGTGCGAATCATCTTCATCAACATTGCAGGTAAGTTCACACTTTGATCATACCCCTTCATCACCCAGTTTTTATGCATTAGTTCCAATCCTCAAACATTGCATGATTAGGATGTTATTAACTTGTGGGTTGGGAAGTAGTTGATGAGGTAGAACCTATTGCCCTGTTATATTCAAAACCTTGGGAGTTACTTCTACGTGTTGCTTATATTACTATGCTATGCTCGTAGACATGGTTTGGGAGAGTGAAATCCATGACAGATGTGAGATTGTTAATTAATGGTTCAACTTAAGGTGGCAACTTAAATACACATCTGGGTGGATTGAGGCACCTGGAGTACCCAGTGTTGCCTGTATTTTTGGAAATCCCGGAGTACCCGTGTGATCTTCCTATGGACCGCCACCCAGGCTCAAAGGGATCATAAGATTATTCATGCTAGAAACTTCCGTGTGCAGCCACAAGCTATTATGGGCTCTAGCATAGTTGAGTAGGTTACGTGAAGCTCTTGAAGAGGCATATCAGCAGGTTGTGGGATGTAGGTTTGGTATGGTCTGTCCGGAGTAGAGAGTTAATGTTTCTGAAAGACTGTGTCTCGGTCATCCGTTTCTCAAACACCATGTAGTGCGAGAAACCAAACGAAGGCGACCGAGTCTTGTGGGGAAAAGTGCGCAAACCTCTGCAGAGTGTATAAACTAATCATGATTAGCCATGTCCCCGGTTATGGACATCTTGAGTATCTAGTACTTGGTTTATCATGTGAATCTCATCACGTTAATTTTGTTGGGTTTAATGATGTTACTTAATTGGGATTGAGAAAGCTATCAACCATTCTTAATGTTTAACAACCACCATGGTAGTTAAATAAAATATATTCCTTTGAAGTAGGGAAAATTTGGCTTTTCACAAAAACCATTTAACCATAGAGCTTTTCCACCAGCCATATATGCATGTAGTGATAGCCATTATTCATCATTGCTCTACAGTGTGAATTTGCCAGTACATTCAATGTACTGACCCTTTGTGGCTGCAACGTCTCATGTTGGAGGAATTCTTACGACGAGTAAGTGATACGTTAGGGTTACGATTTCTACACTCAACTTTGCCGTTGGTGTTGATGGGAATCCACAACCTTTGTTACTTCCGCTATTTGGATTGAGGTAATAGTATTTACGTTACTTTATACATGTGATTTACCTTTGTTATAAATCCTCGAGTACTGTGTGTGTCAGCATACCGATCCAGGGATGACACTAAAGCACAGAGACTTGACCGTCTGAGGTCGGGTTGCTACAAGATGGTATCAGAGCACATGTTCACTGTAGGACGTGACCCTAGAAACTAGCAAGCCCATAGCAAAGATTTTTCTCTACAACTTTCCCTTTCAAAAAGATCTTTTAACTCTCTTCTCTTCTGAGCTTATTCGAAAATTCCCTTTAGTTAGACCATACCCCTTTCCCCTTTTGACCACACGAAGATTCGACTGATGAGACCACTCCAAGAAGTACAAGATATCGGACAACTGAGACCATTCAGAATGAAGAGGATTTTACCATACATTATAATAATGGAAACTGCAACGGTTGAAGACTCCAAAGACTAGGAGAATTTGAAGGCCCTGTACAATTTCTAGATTTGTATGACCTAGGAAGGCACCCCTTATGGAATTTGGCAGACTATGGAAGCTATCAATACCCGAGATCAAGGTGTATTGGAGAAAGACCGGAACATGGAGAGTTGAGAACTCAAAGTTTTGTCAAGAAAACCCTAAGGCAGGAGATATCAACTATGGAAGATAGCTCATGGCAATGACAAGGGCAGAAACACGGTTACCCGTGATGTCATCGCCACTGATACTATGGTCACCGAGCTGAGCTAAGCATGCATTTCTTCGGAAGGATTGGATGGTAGAAGGCTGATGGAGCACCTAACAGTAAGATGAAATTTTAACCTTCGGTGGTGTATCGCCAGAATCTGGAGTAGTACATCAAGAATTTTAAGATGGAGCTCCACGAAGCCGTATTAGACAAGGAAGCATTTCGTGAAGAACTCAGGAACCAGACGCTGAAAGTAGCCAAGCTGGAGGAGCTACAACCTCGAGATACCGGAGATTTGTCAGGAACTGAAGGACAGTAGGACCATGGTTCATGCGAAAGATGTTGAAACCAGAAGTTTGGAACGCAACTCTAGAATATTAATGGACGTCACGAGAGACTTCGCGTCAATAGAGTTGATCTGGCAAAAGAACTTGAGAAAGACAAGCATGTATCGGTGTACAAAAAGTGGGGTACACTTTTTGTACCTCTATAACTGTGCACGGGTAGTCTGAGCCGCGGATACCACCACACCAAGCAAGGCAAGGGAGGTGAGCCAGGGTAAGACCGAAGCTCAAGAGAACTAGAACGACGCCAAGGCCAAGACCACTAAGAGCAAAGGGGACGAAGCGGACTCCCCATGCAAGATCCTTGCCGAGAGACGGTTCTAGCAGCCCCGGCAAGACCCTTACCGCGGCGACTCGTCCCGCGCCTACGGAGCAAATCACCCTTGAGTCCACTGCCTCCAAAGGGCAAGGATTCGGGAGACATCCCCGTGGCGGCATGCAGATCTTTGTGAAGACATTCAAGATCAGATACGCACTAAGGAGACGATAACCTTTGGCGGGATCCCAGCCGAAGAAGACCACAAGGCCCCCGGCAAGCGCCTTGCCAGGGATGACAGCAGGCGCCTCGACAAGACCCTTGCCGGGCCCCCGGCAAGGCCCTTGCCGAGGACACCCGCAGGGCCCCCATCAGGCCCACGCCGACTAAACCTCCATCACCGCATGCATGCAGCTGCCGACTTAACCATCTGGGCACGCACCCTGTAACGCCCTCGATGCGGCTATATCTCCTCGTGTCGAAGCACGACTTAGAGGCAAAACCGCATTGAAAGCAATGTCGCAAGTAAGGTAATCTTCACAACAACCCATGTAAAATAGATAATAGGGGAAAAAGGTACATAGTTGGCTTACACTCGCCACATCACACAAATACATAAATAACATTACAATCATCCAATACACTCATGGTCCGACTACGGTACCAAAATAAAAGATCAACCCCAACATGTGACACGGTCCCGATCGCCCCAACTGGGCACCACTACTGATCATCTGGGAAAGACACATAGTAACGACGTGAGTCTTCGTCGAACTCCCACTTGAGCTCAAGTGCATCATCTGGAATGGTATCGTTGGTCCCTGCATCTGGTTTGGAAGTAATCTGTGAGTCACAGGGACTCAGCATTCTCGCACCCTCACAATCAAGACTATTTAAGCTTATAGGTAAGGCAAGGTAATATGTGGAGGTGCAGCAAGCGACTAACATATATGGTGGCTAACCTGTTCGCAAAAGAGAGTGAGAAGAGAAGGCAAAGCACGAACGAAGAACTATAGAACAACCTACAACAAACATTACTCCAACACCGTGTTCACTTCCCGGACTCCGCCGAGAAGAGACCATCAGGGCAACACACGCAGTTGATTCATTTTAAATACGTTAGGTTTCAAGTTATATACAACCGGACGTTAACAAATTCCCATCTGCCCATAACCGCGGGCATGGCTTTAGAAAGTTCAAATCCCTGCAGGGGAGTCCCAACTTAGCCCATCACAAGATCTCACGGTCAACGAAGGATATTCCTTCTCCCGAGACATTCCGATCAGACTCGGTATCCCGGTTCTACAAGACAACTTCGACAATGGTAAAACAAGTCCAACAACACCACTTGAATGTGCCAACAAATCCCGATAGGAGCTGCACATATCTCGTTCTCAAGGCACACTCAGATAGGTCACGCTACGAGTCAAACCAACCCTCGAGTTTCCTTGAGGTGGCCCCGCAGGCTGCCCAGTTCGGACCAACACTCAGAGGAGCACTGGCCTAGGTGGGTTTAAATAAGGATGACCCTCGGGCTCCAGAAACCCAAGGGAAAAATAGGCTAGGTGGAAAATGGTAAAACCAAGGTTGGGTATTGCTGGAGGAGTTTTATTCAAGGCGAACTGTCAAGGGGTTCCCATTATCACCCAACCGCGTAAGGAACGCAAAATCCGGGAACATAACACCGATATGACGGAAACTAGGGCGGCAAGAGTGGAACAAAACACTAGGCAAAAGGCCGAGCCTTCCAACCTTTACCAAGTATATAGGTGCATTAATATAAACTAGATAATATGGTGATATCCCAACAATAAACAAAGTTCCAACAAGGAACAATCTCCAATCTTCACCTGCAACTAGCAACGCTATAAGAGGGGCTGAGCAAAGCGGTAACATAGCCAATCAACGGTTTGCTAGGACATGGTGGGTTAGAGGTTTCACATGGCAATTTGGGAGGCATGATAAGCAAGTGGTAGGCATCGTAACATAGGCATAGCAAAAGAGCGAGCATCTATCAAGCAAAGATAGAAGTGATTTCGAGGGTATGATCATCTTGCCTGCAAAGTTGTCAGAGTTGACTTGATCCTCGTAAGCAAACTCAACGGGCTCCTCGTTAGCGAACTCGTCTCCCAGCTCTACCCAAACAAGACAAACAAGCAAAAGAAACACAATCAACCACGTGCAAAGCTCGAACAACATAATGCAAACATGGTATGCTATGCGGGATGCGATATGTGATGCATATGCAAGATTTGACAAGGAATGATTGAACCTAGCCTCAACATGGAAATCCAAGAGTTCCACTGGCAAGGTGAGGTGATTTCGGTTGAAATCGATATAAAGATCACCGGAATCGGATGCACGGTTTGGAAATGGCAAGCAAAACAAATATGGCACCGGTCTGCGATAAACAGCAAGTAGCCATCTAAATGCATCAAGTTAAATATGCTACAACACTCAAACATGACAAAAAAATACATGGCAGGGATACACTCATGATGCTTGACAAAAGATGAACACTGAGCTACGGGCAATTCATCCATTAACAGGTTCAAACAAGCATGGCCAAAGCGCAAATGATAACAGGTTTCAGACTTTGTGAAATTAACACAAGTCTGGAATTTAACAACATGTAGCACATTTTGGTGCATGAAAACTATATGTTACAGGAACTTAACATGACAATGCAAGGCATGGCATGAAGCTACTCAAAGCACTTAACAAAAGTCTCTTAGTGACCTTGAGCCAAAAGGGATCATAAAATACAATTGCAAGCATGTGAACATGGCAAAAACATAATCAGGTTACAAACTTAGTGAAAAACTGGAGCATGCAAATCTGTTAACGAGTAGGCATGTTCACGAGCTCGACGCACTCACTACACAGCATGGCATGACAAACTAAGCATACACCCATCAAGAATACATATCATATAAGCTGGACATGGCAAGAACAACAACATAGCATGCACGGATCAACAACAACATCCTCGGCAAAATCGCTAACAAGTCAACAATCTGCCAGGATTCACGAAATAGCAAAAGTAGAGCTTGATTGACTCAAGCTAGGTTGCTCCATAATTGCAGACAAAGACATAGATAGATAGAGCACCACAATGTTAACAAATCATACTTAATGATCATCCTCAAAAGAGGCACGAATCACTAGAAAACAACATGAATATATGGCATATTGACAAAATCAGGATAAGGACTTAGAGAAATTCTAAGTCCCTGAAATTAGCATTAACGAATGCACTACTTTGCAAGCTTGTGCTAGTCACCACACATGTCACAAAAATACATGGTAAGCACCTCTGTAAACATGGCATGGCATATAACAAAACACATGTAGAACTCAGGAGCATATGATGCACACATTAAACATGGCAAAACTGACAAATAGTTTTTTGATGCAACAGATCTGACAATTATCTCATATAGCCCTCTTCCAACAGCATTTCGGGCATCAAGATGAGCTCAAATGAAAATGATGCAATGAGATGAAATGATGTACTCTCTGAGTCGAACATTTTGATATGCTACACGCTCAAATCGGAACTATGGATGCAGAGTTACAACATGATGAAGTATGCTAAAAAAATATGCAAAACTGGGATAAACACGAGGTCAACCCTAATAATCCGGATCTAGATCTGAGGCGCGATTTCCGAGGTTCGACGGGGGGGCTCGCCGGAGTACTATAGTCGGCCGGAGTGGAAAGGACTTGCCGGATCCGACGACGGAGAGCTCGCCGGTGGCCGGAGTTGACGGAGGCGGCGACGAGGCGGATGTCGGCGGCGAGGTAGCCGCGGTGGGGGCGGCGAGGAGCGGCTGGCACGGGACGGAGCTTGGCTCTGGCCGGCGAGGTGCATGGCGGAGGCGGCCGACGCACGGGACGACGGCGGCACGGCGAGAGCCTCTCGGGCGCGGGCGGCGCTCGGGAAGAGGAGGCGGGGCCCGGTCGCGGGGGCGGAGAGGGCCGGCCTTGGGCCCGGCGGGCCTTGGCGGCAGCAGCGGGACGAGTGCCACGTGGCGGCTCGCCAGTGGCTGCGGGGCGGCGGCGCGAAACGTCAGGCGCGGACCGGATGTTTCCGGCGCGCGGATGGAGCGGGGCTAGGGTTTGGGGGTGATTTGATCCGGGAATTTTGGGGGAGCTAGGAGATTCCAAATGAGGTGCGGTTTTCGGCCACACGATCGTGATCGAACGCTCTAGATGATGGAGAGGGTTTTGGTGGGTTTTAGGCCAAATTGGATGGGTGTTGGGCTGCAACACACACGAGGCCTTCTCGGTCCCTCGGTTAACCGTTGGAGTATCAAACGAAGTCCAAATGACACGAAACTTGACAGGCGGTCTACCGGTAGTAAACCAAGGCCGCTTGGAAAGTCTCAGTCCAATCCGGAAATGTTTAACCCCCACACATGAAAAGAGGTAGAAAAGGCCATCGTAGGAGATAGGAGCGCCGGAATGCAAAACGGACAACGGGGAAAATGCTCGGATGCATGAGACGGACACGTATGCAAATGCAATGCACATGATGAGATGATATGAGATGCATGACAACGACGACAACACACGGAGACAAAAACCCGAACCCGAGGAAATAAAATAACTTAGCGCCGGAAACGGCAAGAGTTGGGATACATATAAGGTAAATTACATCCGGGGTGTTACACACCCGCGTGGTGGCATGCAGATCTTCGTGAAGACCCACCACTGCGCCACCTCAGCTGCCTGCCTACCTACATGGCATCGCAGGCGTCGCTGGCCAGGGCGCGTGTCGACACAAGAAGGAGCGGTGACGGACGAGACAGGTTTCTCCCCCGTCCCCGATAAAGCAAGGAAACCTAAGCAAGACGCATTAAATGCGCCTTGTCATGTGATGCAAGGGATAACCTCGCAGCACTATACCCTTTCCACCTCCTATGTGCTACTATGGCAACCCCTTTTTCTATAAAAGGAGGCCCGAGGCGACCAGAGGAAGGATTTGGCTTTTTGGAGCTCCTCACGCCCCATAGCTAGCTCAAGAACATAGATATACAACCCACCAAAGCAGGAGTAGGGTTTTACGCATCCTCGCGGCCTGAACCTGGATAAACGAACCGTGTGCTATCTGTTTGATCCGCTCTTCTCACGACCCCGCGCCCCGCTAACCACAGTAGGGATTCTTGTGATCCCATAGGTGTCGTTCCCGCCGACATCTTTGGCGCGCCAAGTAGGGGGCGCAGTTGTGAGAATCGGCTTTAGCAGTTAGTTCGGCGCTTCTTCATCATCATGGCACCCAAGAAGAAGACGACGGTGGTGGTCGGCCAGTCGGACGCCGGACAGCCCGTCCCGACGCAGGCGAGCAGCGGACCGGTCGCAGAAAGGACCCGGGGCGCTGCTCGCGAACACCAACACCATCCCAGCAGCCGGAGTTTGGGAGGCGGCAATCTTTGTGCGCCTGGTAATGGGCCACACGTCTCCAAATCCAAAGGCGGAGCCAAGCCCTTCGCGGGTGGAGCGGGGCGTTCCAAGGTCATCACCGCCCCGCTCGAAGGCGACGCAAGGGCCTCCAACACTCCCACGCCGGCGCCAACAGCGCGCTCCTCACAGGCAGCGTGCGACGAACGGCGTAATCACACCGAAGATCCCGGGGGTCGCTGCGGGAAGAGCCTCAAGCGCCACTCCCGGGACGTAGAAGACCTGCCCACTCGCCGAGGCGCTGGTGAAAACGGCATGCGACTGCGGGGTCGTGATAGAGCTCCTTCTGACATGGTCAGAAGTCGAAGCGCGTCGCGATCTGTGCAGGTTTCGCCGCCACCGACGCCAGCAGAGGCCCTGGCGCGCGCAGTTGCTCCTCGACTTTCCTCCCACTACGGGGAAACTTGACGAATGGAGAGCCACTATCCGAAGCCTTGTTGCGGTGGCCAACAAAGACGAACCAAGTCTGGTGGGGCCCCCGGGTCGACGCTCCGATGGAGTCCCGCGGACCAGTGGCGGAAAAGCCGGCGGCGCCGCGACCATGGCGCATTCACCTCTTCCCCATACGGTACCGCGGACGCCGGTTCGCCGCGACGTCGCGGGCAACACATCTCCATAGCATCGTCTGACCCGCGGACCCACTGTGACCAGCGCCAAGTTCTTCGAGAACGAGCCCATGAAGACGCTCGAACCACTATCGAGCACTGGCACGGAGCGTGCCACCAGTCAGATAGGCGAGCAGGGCCTGCTGTGAACCACCCATCCCCGGAGAGCCCTGGAGGCCTACCTTACAAGGTAGGCTTTCCTGCTTTTACCCGTGAGCTGCGGTAGTTCCAGTGGCCCACTCGCTGCGCCTTCAAACCTGACGTCGGCGAAAAGTACAACAGCAAGACTCACCCGTCTAAGTTCCTCAGCATCTACACCATCGCGATGCAAGCCGCCGGAGCCCGCGACGATAAGGTGCTTGCGAATTACTTTCCATTGGCTCTTAAACCCAACGCCATGTCGTGGTTGATGCACTTGCCGGTAGACTCTATTTCCTCCTGGTCGGATTTGTGCCATGAGTTTGTGGGCGCCTTTACTGGAGGTCACCAAGCCCATGGCCAAGCAAGCGACCTGCATGTCATTCCCCAGAAGGGAGGCGAGAGTCTGCGCAAGTATATACAGAGGTTCAGTCGGGTATAGTACAATATCCCTAATGTTCACCCTGCCGCCATCATCAGCGCGTTCCATCAGAACGTGCGTAACCGCAAGATGCGCGAAGAACTGGCAATGAACAAGGTGAAAGATGTGGCAGAACTCTATGTTCTTGCTGAAAGATGTGCCCGAGCTGAAGAGGGAAGGAAGTACCCCGGCGAAGATGCCGGCGTGGAAACTGACTCCTTAGATGAGGATACTGCAGCCCCGGCTAAGAAAGGCCGGCGCCGCAACAGGAAGCGCGAAGGTAAAGCTGTGCTTGCCGTCGAGGGATTTGACGACGCCGGCTCCGCCAAGAAAACCAAGGCAGATGACCCTGGCAAGGAAATTGCTGGATGTGTCGCTTGCCGGGCCTTGGCGGCTGCCGAGAAGCCAGGAAACTCCGAGAAGCAATACTGCAAGATCCATCGCACCAAAGGCCATGATCTCCAGAACTGCCGACAGGTTGAGCTGCTGAGAAGCAGAGGGCTGAATATGATAGGCGGGACAAGGAGAAAGGCCAGGAAGGTGCTGAGGGGTCCGGCAAGAAGCGTGACGGCCAGGCGGGCCGTCGCGGCTAAGATAAACAGCGGGAGAGGCCCGCCCGGGGCCGTGACAAAGAGCCAGAAGACGATGATCACGAAGAGGATGATGAGTCTGGTGATCAAGAATTTCAGAAAGCTACAGAGGCCATGTGCGTCGATGGCGGCGCCTCGCTGCATACCTCTCACCGCCAGCTTAAACAGTGGGCGCGTGAGATTACAGCGGCGGAACCATCGTTTGATGCCCAAAGGCCGCTGAAGTGGTCCAGCACACCTATCATTTTTTACACTGAGGATCACCCTGATCGCACTACTGCAGTCGGGTGCTTGCCATTGTTGGTTTCACCAAAAATACGCAACCTCAAGGTGACAAAGATGCTAGTCGATGGCGGGGCCGGTCTGAACTTAATCTCGCCTGCCGTGATCGAGAAATTGCAGATTCCTGATGAAGACCTCGAAGAGATGGGCATGTTTCAGGGGGTCAACCCGGGAAGAAGTCAACCAAAGGGAAAGGTCACGTTGCCCGTGACTTTTGGGAGTGATCTGAACTACAGGACAGAAAGGATTGTGTTCGAGGTTGCCAAGATCCCCTTGCCTTACAATGGGATCCTTGGCCGCCCAGCGCTGGCCAAGTTCATGGCGGCGTCACATTACGCCTACAACACCCTAAAGATGCCGGGGCCTGTGACGATCATCACCGTCCCATCAGAAAAGAAGGATGCGCTAATTTGCACTGACCAACTCTACGAACAAGAAGTTGCAGCAACCGCCACTGCTAAGGCGCTTGCTCCTGCCGCTGGAGCCCCGGGAAGGCAAAGGAAGAAGACCGGTGAGACCTCAGGCACCCACTCCGGCAAGCGCACCTCTTCGGAGTGTAGCGCTCCCGTCCAGGGCCACACTGCCGGGAACCAAGAAGGTTTCTGTCAAGGAGGACGGCACAGGAGGAGCTTTTACCATAAGCTCCACCCTTGACGACAAATAGGAAGACGCGCTCATCACCTTCCTGCGGGCGAATGTCGATGTGTTTGCATGGCAAGCATCCGACATCCCCGGCGTTCCCAAGGAGGTGATTGAGCACCAGCTTGCTGTCTCTCCTCATGCACGGCCCGTCAAGCAGAGGGTCAGAAATCAAGCTTTGGAATGACAAGAGTTCATCACAGAGGAGATCCGGAAACTGGAAGCAGCGGGTTTGGTAAGAGGAGTGCTCCATCCAACGTGGTTGGCCAATCCGGTGGTAGTGCGTAAGGCGAATGGGAAGTGGAGGCTGTGTATTGATTACACAGATATTAATAAGGCTTGTCCCAAAGACCCCTTCCCGTTGCCGCGCATCGACCAGATTGTTGACTCCACAGCTGGGTTTGATCTGTTGTCATTCCTCGATGCCTACTCCGGCTACCTCCAGATCTTCATGACAAGGGAAGATGAAGAGAAAACGGCATTCATCACCCCATGTGGTACATATTGCTTTATACGGATGCCTTTCGGGTTGAAGAGTGCTGGTTCAATGTTTGCAAGGGCGGTCCAGATTGGTTTTGAACCCCAGCTCCATAGAAATATGGAAGCTTATATGGATGATATAGTGGTCAAAACTAAGAACAGGGCAACGCTCATATCAGATTTACAAGAAACATTTGCAAACCTATGCAAGATCAATCTCAAGCTAAACCCTGAGAAGTGCGTCTTCGGCGTCCCGTCTGGCAAGCTTCTCGGGTTCTTTGTGTCACAGCGTGGGATAGAGGCCAATCCGGACAAGAACAAAGCTATAGAGCAGATTGAAGCGCCCAAGCGAGTCAAGGATGTGCATCGGCTTGCTGGTTGCGTTGCCGCCATGAGCAGGTTCATTTCCAAGTCCGCCGAGCGCACCCTTCCCTTTTTGAAGATTTTGAAAAAGGCGGGCCCGATGGAGTGGACACCAAAAGCCGAAGCAGCATTGCAAGATTTGAAGAGGTACCTCTCCTCCATGCCAATACTAGTTGCGCCTAGGCCACAGGAACTGTTGCTGCTGTACCTGGCGGCAATGAACCAGGTGGTCAGCGCCACACTAGTGGCGCAGAGAGAAATTGATGATGAGGTAATAGCAGCGACGGAGCCCGATGCCACTGATGCCGAGACGATGTAGCCAATTGAAGTGTCGCCAAAGAAGAAAATGATGCAGCACCCGGTCTACTTTGTTAGTTCCCTCCTGCAGGGGGCTAGATCAAGGTACTCCGGTGTGCAGAAACTGCTCTTCGGCCTTCTTATGGCCTCGAGGAAGCTGCGTCACTACTTCCAGGTGCACGAAATCACTGTCATCACTCGCCTCCCTCTGCAATGGATATTGCACAATCCAGACGCAACGGGAAGGATCGTAGAGTGGGCACTGGAACTGTCCAGCTTTGGCCTCAAGTTTGAGAGTACCTCGACGATTCAAAGCCGATTCCTGGCGGAGTTCATTGCAGAATGGACTGCGACGCCCGACGAAGAAACCCAAGAGACTGCTCTCCCCGGCAAGGAGGCAATTTGCGACTGGATGATGTACTTTGATGGAGCTTTCTCCTTACAGGGCGCCGGGGCTGGCGTACTGCTTGTCACGCCCACCAGAGAGCACCTCAAGTACGTGATCCAGATGCACTTCCCCAGGGAGGTGTCAACAAACAATACGGCTGAGTACGAAGGGCTGCTTGCCGGTCTTAGGATCGCCGCGGACCTCGGAATCAAGAAACTCATCGTCAGAGGTGACTCACAACTTGTCGTCAAGCAAGTCAACAAGGATTACCAGAGCCCGTTGATGAAGGCCTACGTCGATGAAGTGAGAAAGCTGGAAGAGCATTTTGACGGTATACAGGCAGAATACGTTCCTCAAGCGGAGAATGATATCGCCGATTACCTGTCAAAACGCGCTGCCCTCAAGCTACTTGTGGAACTAGGTACCTTTGTGCTTTGGCTAACTCAGCCATCCGTTGATCCATCAACAGAGCAGAACAAGAGGAGAAAATCAGGGCCCGACAAGTACTTTCCCGCCGAGCTCCCCGAAGCCGCCGGCAAGCATGTTGCCGGAGACACTAAGCCCGCCACGGGACGGCTAGCTCCGGCAGAGCATCAAGCTCTCGCCATGGAGACAGCCGCTCCGATAGCATAGGAAATGCCTTTAGTCCTCGCCGTCGAGCCCTAGGCTCCAGCGTGGGCACAGCATACCATCCGATTCCTCCAAGCAGGGGAACTTCCTGAGGAGCAAGAAGAAGCGGAAAAAGTAGCCCGTCGCTCTACTACGTACCAGTTCGTCGATGACGTCCTGTACAGAAAGAGGCCGAACGACGTGAAATTGAAGTGTATCCCTCGAGAGGAAGGACTGGGGCTGTTAGCAAAGATACATGGAGGCATATGTGGATCCCACATCGGGTCAAGGGCCCTTGCCGGCAAAGCGTTTTAACAAGGCTTCTTCTGGACAACCGCCCTCCAGGATGCGACGACACTAGTCACCAGGTGTGATGCGTGTCAGTTCCATTCAAAGAAGCTTCATCAGCCAGCTCAATCCCTTCAAACCATTCCTCTCTCCTGGCCTTTCTCAGTCTGGGGGCTTGACATACTCGACCCTTTCCCCCGTGCTGTCGGGGGCTTTGAGTACTTGTACATTGCAATCGACAAGTTCACAAAGTGGCCAGAAGTGGAAGCAGTGAGGAAGATCACAGCACAGTCAGCCGTCAAGTTCTTCAAAGGACTAGTGTCCCGTTTTGGTGTACCCAATAGGGTTATCACCAACAACGGCACGCAGTTCACAAGCCACACCTTCATGCAATATATTCAAGACCTCGGCAGCAAGGTCTGTTTCGCTTCCGTTGCTCACCCATGAAGCAATGGTCAAGCTGAGAGGGCAAATGCTGAAGTACTGCGAGGCCTAAGGGCAAAGACCTTTGACAGACTGCACAAGAGTGGAAGGCGCTGGATTGATGAATTGCCGGCGGTTCTTTGGTCAATCAGAACGATACCAAATCGAGCCACCGGCCAGACACCCTTTGCCCTGGTATATGGGGCAGAAGCAGTTCTCCCCATGGAACTCATATACGGGTCACCTCGAGTACTCGCTTATGACGAGCTTGAGCAAGAGCAATTGCGGCAAGATGATGCAATGCTCCTTGAGGAAGATCGTCTTTGGGCGGCTATGAGAGCAGCGCGGTACCAGCAAGCCTTGCGCCGCTACCATAGCCGCAAGGTTCATGCCTGAAGCTTTGAGGAAGGCGACCTTGTTCTTCGGCACGTTCAATCGGCCAAGAATTCCAACAAGTTGACGCCAAAGTGGCAAGGCCCTTATCGGGTAATACGAGTCACCAGGCCTAGTGCAGTCCGCCTGGAGACCGAAGATGCCGTTCCGGTGAGTAACTCCTGGAACATTGAGCATCTTCGCAAGTTTTACCCGTGAGGCGCGGCTTGCCGGGACCCCCGCCAAGCCACCTTTTGTACGAGCCTTGCCGATGACGCATGTAACCCTTTGTACAAAGCCAGGCGCAGACCCTGAGCATAAATAAATGAAGCGCTGGCACCCTAAGTTATAGCATGCATGCTAGGTCGAGTCTCGTCCTTGGTTAGGGTTAATAGTGCTTAGCGGCGACTAACCCCTAGCTTAGAGGTCGAGTGTGCATCTCTTTGTCTTTCTTTTGTCTTCTTTGGTTCACAGGATACATAGATATCCGTGCCGAACCACTTGGGGAGAAAAAAAAAGAGGAACAGACCAGCATCTAGCCCCCAGCAAGCCAGTATTGCCAGGGGCTGCAAGAGCAAAGATTCACCCACGGCGAACCAGGGTTGCCGGGGACTATAGCTTCAGATAAGTTCTTCATCCCTTATCATGCATTGCATTATGGACTGAGGTATGTGAAACCTCATTTTCCCCTAAGCTACCGTGCTCCCCTAACTCTAGGCCCTAGGGCTCGTTCCTGGGGCCAAGTTTGGTCATACTCGTGGCACCGAAAGGATGAAACAAGGAGCCTGAACCCGCCTCATCCCTGCCTCCTCCAAAGGCGTGAGGAAGGTCGAGAGAAGTCGGGAGACGGCAAAGCCTGTTGCCGGGCAAGGAAATGTTTATCTTGAAGATATCAAGGATTTATTCCTTGTCGTGGGTTCCACCCGCAAACAAATGACCCGGCAAGCATCCCTTTTTCATTAAAAAAATATTCCACTCAGGTACAGTCCATAGGGAATGAAAAACATGAATGATGGGATTACAAGTTTTAAATTCAACAAAGGCCCAAAGGCTTACAAACTAAAAAGAGATAAGGTGTCCATAATCCCTTTCTTGTCCCTCTCCACAGGAGGCAGGTCAAGGAGGCGAAAGGGACAAAAGGAGCGCCTAGGCGAGCTACGGGTGGCGGAAGACACCAAGAGAACATCTTGGTGGCCGTCCAAAGGCTGGATGGTGATGGCGGCACCGGAAGTAGAGCTCGAACACGAGGCGGCATGACGTCAGCACGCGTCGAAGGCGTCGGTGCCCGCGTACTCCGACTTGACGGCCTTGCCGCCTGCCCTCTTCTTCTTTCGCAGCCTCCCAACGCCAGCCGCCCAAGGATACGACCCCGAGAAGTTCAGGGAGCCGGCAACACAGATGATGGTGTCGCTGGTGCCGCATGGAGCGGCACCCGACACCTAGTCGGACCCGTCATCCTGCCGCCTACTACCCTCGTCGTCGCTGCCACTGTCCTCCTCATCACTCCCGCCCGAGGAGGAGTCTTCACTCTCAGAAGAGCTCTCCACGCAGCACCTTGCATGGGTCCCAAAGAGCCCAAAGACCTTGACGGAGAGAAGGCCACCCTCCATCAGCTTAAAATGGAGAGTGAGCCCCTTTGTCAAGCGGTGGATATGAGCAAACATCTTCCATCCCGACGAAGATACATCACGTGAGGGGAGGGGAAGTCGACGCGGACCCGCATGCCACTAATCCCGCAGCCCCTCATGTGTAGCCGCAACGACTCCGGCAAAACCAGCTCCATCTCCCACGCAAATGGAGTCGGGAGACGAAGGCGACAGCGCGGCGGCCGGCGCAGCCTGACGAAGAACTCACAAGGGTCATCCCTAACATGGCCCTCCATTGGAGGAGGAGCTGCTGGCGGAGGCGAGGCCGGCCGCTGCCCCGTCCTCCCCTTCCTCGAGCGCCCTGGCCTCGCCCACGGCCTCGCCCTGTCCCCCTTCCCCTTGCGGCTGGCTCTGCCACCGCAGGCGCAGGAGTAGGAGGGACGCGTTGTCGAGCGGCGACCCTCGCCGCCACTGTTGAAGGACCGGGATTCCCTCTCTCCATGACGGATGGAAGGGAGGAGCAGAAGCTAAAGGAAGAAGAAGATGAAAGAATGCGAGACGCCATCCCCCTCCCGCTCTTTATAAAGGATCAGGGTTGGGGCTCGGCCGCCCCGCTTGGCCAATCAAGATACAGAAGGCGCAGGGAGCCATGACCGACCCGCCGCCCCAACCAGCGACGGCCCGGTTTCCCGCCTCCACCGTTTTCCACCCCAGGCGCATGGGAGACATGTGGTGGACGTGCAGAACCGAGGGGACAGGTGAGACGACCACTCCCCACCCCGATCGTGGGGAGTGGACGCCTTGAAGACCGCGCCTCAGCCCCATTCAGTAAATGGGCCGCGCCTCCACGCCTCCCTCCGTTTATGGGGAAGGCGCGAACTGCCCCTTTACTACGATGTGACACATGCCTGCGGGAACCAACCCCACACATGCCGCCCACATCACGCACGCCTCCCCACGCCGCGCCACGCGTGGGAATCGTGGGAAGCGCAGCGTGCGAAGAATCTTACCACGGTAAAAACCGCCCCGCCTAACCGCGCACCATTTTTAGGCCTAGCCCAACAACGCGTTGCGCTTATGTGTGGACCAGGCCCGGGGGCTCCTGTCGGTGTACAAAAAGAGGGGTACACTTTTTGTACCCCTATAACTGTCCACGGGCAGTCTGAGCCGCGGATACCACCACACCAAGCAAGGCAAGGGAGGTGAGCCAGGGTAAGACCAAAGCTCAAGAGAACTAGAACGATGCCAAGGCCAATACCACGAAGAGCAAAGGGGACTAAGCGGACTCCCCCGGCAAGATCCTTGCCGGGAGACAGTTCTAGCAGCCCCGTCAAGACCCTTGCCGCGGCAACTCGTCCCGTGCCTACGGAGCAAATCACCCTTGAGTCCACTGCCCCCAAAGGGCAAGGATTCGGGAGACATCCCCGTGGCGGCATGCAGGTCTTTGTGAAGACATTCAAGATTAGATACGCACTAAGGAGACGACAACCCTTGGCGGGATCCCAGCTAAGGAAGACCACAAGGCCCCCGGCAAGCGCCTTGCCGGGGATGACAGTAGGCGCCTCGGCAAGACCCTTGCCGTGGCCCCGGCAAGGCCCTTCCCGAGGACACCCGCAGGGCCACCATCAGGCCCACGCTGACTAAACCTCCATCACCGCATGCATGCAGCTGCCGACCCAACCAGCTGGGATTTTTTGAGGCCCGAGGCGCATGGGGTGCCCAAGATGGTTGGGTCGGCAGCTGCATGCATGCGGTAATGGAGGTTTAGTCGGCGTGGGCTTGATGGGGGCCCTGCGGGTGTCCTCGGCAAGGGCCTTGCCGGGGCCCCGGCAAGGGTCTTGCCGAGGCGCCTGCTGTCATCCCCGGCAAGGCGATTGCCGGGGGCCTTGTGGTCTTCCTCGGCTGGGATCCCGCCAAGGGTTGTCATCTCCTTAGTGTGTATCTGATCTTGAATGTCTTCACAAAGATCTGCATGCCGCCACGGGGATGTCTCCCGAATCCTTGCCCTTTGGGGGCAGTGGACTCAAGGGTGATTTGCTCCGTAGGCGCGGGACGAGTCGCCGCGGCAAGGGTCTTGCCGGGGCTGCTAGAACTGTCTCCCGGCAAGGATCTTGCCGGGGGAGTCCGCTTCGTCCCCTTTGCTCTTCGTGGTCTTGGTCTTGGCGTCGTTCTAGTTCTCTTGAGCTTCGGTCTTACCCTGGCTCACCTCCCTTGCCTTGCTTGATGTGGTGGTATCCGCGGCTCAGACTGCCCGTGGACAGTTATAGGGGTACAAAAAGTGTACCCCTCTTTTTGTACACCGACAGCATGATCGGAAGAAGCCATTGGAGGCATGAACATGGATTGAAGAGTTTGGAGACGTTGAAGATTTATTGACCTTTAGAAGACCAAACCCCTGTTATATACCTAAGTTATATGCGACGTTTGTGAGCTGTCATTTGTTTGATGTTTTTCCAACAGCCACAGATAAAATCTGTCTTTTCAAAACCATTGTTTGTATTGTGCATCCCTCTCCCTCTCTCACATCTCCCCCCAAAACCCTTGGACCCAATAGAGGATGAATGGAGATGAGCTCGTATTTTCTGGACCAATGAGTCAATTGGACACGGACCGATGGATTCAGAACATGGAGGATCACATGAAGAATAACCCTGTAGTCGGAAAGGATATGACCCAGCATGCTTTTCAGTGCTTTGAAAGAGGTGCTGCTACTTGGTGGAGGATGTACCAAACCATGAATGGATGGCAAGGAGTAACCACTTGGAAAGAATTTAAGTTGACTTTGCTAAAGTCTCGGTTTGTGTCCCAGAAGTTAAAGCCTTATGGAAATGATATGAAGAAGCATTGTGCATGCAAGCTTTGTGGAGAAATAGGACACAACCATAAAGAACACGAGGATGAATGCCCTAATTGTGAAGGAAGTCACCCAGTTGAAGAATGCCCAATTAGGCAGATTACTTGTTTCTTGTGTGAAGGGACTACCCACTATCCTGCTCAGTGTCACATTTATCCCATGGTACAACGAACCATCCAGCAGAAGAAAGAAGTATTGAAAGGAGCCCTCATGGAAATTTTAGAAGAAGTTGTGATGAAGGAAGAGATGGAGGACACGCCTAAAGAACACCCAAGTAAACCCTGCACTAAGTCTTGCTATTCATGTAGATAAGAAGGACACATCTCCCGAAATTGTTTGAATGGGGATCTAGTATAATTCCCGATAGAGGAAGTAGAATATGACCTACAAGAAATAGAAGCCATGATTGGCATGGAAAGGTCCAGGAAGAGAAGCAGATTGGATTCCAGGAAGGACCTGAGTCATATCACCTATTACAGGTGCTAGGAGTCAGGGCACTACCTCAACAATTGCCCAAAAAGGAAACCTCAATACTTGTCAGAAGTAATATGTTTTAGTTGTAATGGAGCAGGGCACTTTGCCAGAGAATTGCCCAAGGAGAAGGAACCTTGTGCTAGATAGTTGAGTTTGCAACAAAAGAATGGAGTAGTAGAAGTGAGAACATTTTCTTTATACTAAGGTGTTGAGTTGAGACATGTAATGGAAAAGCGAGAGATTGTAATCACTTGAGAATGAATAAAGTTAGCATTGTTGGTACTGATATGGATTTTACGATTTGTTACTCTATGAAGAAGAATTTTGGCCATTCTGAGGATATGAGAAATATGGTCTATGGAAGATTTGTGCATTTTAAGGGTGGTAGTACCCTGTAAGAACCGTTGACCCCTGGAAATGATAAGGATACTCCACTGAGTGTATTTCGGACAAAATGAATACGAGTTTTGTCTCAATATGTGTGATACCCCAAGAGTGTGTGGGATGAAGTTGGGGACCGTCAGTTGTTTGGACCAAATGTGACCAAGTAGTCAGAAGAGAATGTTAAGTTGATTCGAGATAGACTGAAGGTAGCTCAGTCCAGGCAGAAGAGTTATGTAGACTTAAAAACACAAGGAGGTAGTCTATGAAATTGGAGACAGAGCATGTCTTCATGTGTTCCCTCTGTGAGGAGTTAAACAATTTGGAGTTAAGGGAAAGTTAGCCCCGAGATTTGTAGGACCATACCGAGTTTTGGAGCGTACGGGAGAAGTGGCCAACAAGTTGGAGTCACCCGAAGGACTGTGAGGAGTTCATGATGTGTTTCACGTTTCCCGGTTGAAGAAGTGCCATGCAGAGATGGTTAATATTCCCCTGTAAGGACGCTTGACCCAGGAAAGGATAATGATGTTCCATGAATTGGAGTATGGACTCCATAAATATCTCAGTATGCGGGATAACCCACGAGGATGAAGAGATGAATTACTATTGGATATAAAGGAGGTATGAAGGTGGTATTATGGAATGATTATAACTCCATGATGAGTTCGAGTAATCACGTCTTAGTCTTGTACAAATAGAAGGAAGGGAGACAATACAATTGGATGGATTTTAAATATGCTAGGAAGCTGGAAGTTGGATGTTGGAATAACGATAAGTTGCCCAGAGGATAAGTTCAAGGTTTACAAGCGATGAGATGGGCCATAACCCACAGGCCCCAGGACCTGCCAAGGAACCAGCACACTCTTGCTGAAGGAAAAACCCTGGAAGAAGTTACATTTATTGGCAGACGATCTTATAGAGTAACACAAAACCTGAGGGTTGTGAAGGAACCATAGATGTTTGTTTGGCTTGCAGAATTAATGGATTTAACTGAACTTGGTTCGTCGACAAGAGAAATTCTGCAATGCTTGTGAGGATGACCGAGTGTTAGAATGCGAGATTCACTAAACCGTATATAGGGTAATGATTTGGGTGCGGGATGGATTAATCACCATACCGACTTACTCTTATTATTCGCCTTGCTATATGGGATGGTAAATCTGAGTGACTTACCTATAGTAGAGAGACGACGATCAAAATCATGTTTAAACCTTAGAATGGTATAGCAATTTTTCCCTTGTATAAGGAAGCTTTTGCCAACCGTAGGTTATACGGTGAGGATCAACCCAGACCCATTTCCTGCAGGAGAAACCATAAATTGTTGACCACCATGAGATATCCATTAGCTGTTTAGTACTAGCGCCAGACCCATCAGGTAAGAAGACCCAGTCTCAGAATAACCTTACCAAGATGAAAGGACAAAAGAATTGAGGAAAAGGTTATGCCATTACCGGAAGAGCCCAGAGAAAGGAATTATACTAAAGATCTGAGAAGACCGGCCCTGTCAAGAATAAGGATGTAGTATATGAGTATTGATGGGACCGTAACAATGTTTCTAAGGGTGGTAGCACCCGAGACCCCGGAGACGATCGATGGATTTGGAGAAGACCCCGAACCTAACCTATTTCTTTCTAGCCTCTCCGAATCTCGAGGACGAGATTCATTTTAAGGGTGGTAGGTTTGTAACACCCCAAAATTCGAAATTTTGGAATGTTATAATAAATAGATAGATTTGATTGATTGTCTAAAAGTGAGTGAATTCGAAACTTTTTGAAAGTTAAATGAGAGGGAATAAAAGGACATTCCCAAACTTTCATATTTGCTTTCTGATCTCCGTGAATTCAAATTCTTTTCAAATACAAAACCCTTGAGCGAAGATGATATGACTTCTTCCATTTAAATTAAATGAAAGGGTATTTGAAAATAATTGAACTTCATTTGGAAATATTTCAATTCATAAACTTCAGGCAGCTCAATGATTTTCATTAGAGAAGATAAAATGCCTTCTTCAAATTATATGAAATATGAGTTGGGAGTTTCAAAGAATTAAATTCAAAGTTCTTTTTGAATTTATTTTCAATTTGGAGTTATTTGAGTTTTATTCAAATTATTTTTCTTAAAAAAATAAAATATATGGAAAATTAGGTAACATGATTCCCTACATCAGAAAATTGGAGATAAATAAATTTGAATTCATTCTGGTATTTCTAAAATGTTTTTTATTGGATTTTATTAGACCAGTAGCACTCTTTGAATTATCTGAATTTGTGTGAATTTTATTTAATGCTAGAAAAATGTTCATCTTGTAGAAAATCTTTTTCTGAAAATTTGATATATAATATGCCTATATACAGTTTTATTTTTATTTTCGTTTTTCAGATTATCGCATTCTGTTAAAAAAACTGCGCGCGCGCCCGAAACTAACTGTCGCCCACGTGCGCATCATAGTACCAGCGGGCGCCCTTTTTTTTCTTTATCCTATATGGGCCAGGCCCAGCCAGCCTTTTCATTTTTTAGGCCGAATTTTGTTTTTTTTAAAAACTGCAGTCGCAGCGTGCGCGCGCGGCCGGCCGAAGGCCTTTAGGCCCATCCGCCTCTTTTCTTCTATGTTTTGTATATTTTTCGTCTACGTTTAGTCCCACATTGCCTAGCCTTTGACTTCTAAGGCTCTTTTCCACGAATAAATATAGACCCATAGAGCCTCCAAAAATCATCTGATTCGGATTAAATCAATATTTTGGTTTGACTAGATTTATTTAAGAAAAATATATTTCTCCTCTCCGGCGCGATTTCTGGAAGTTGTCTTCTCTCTCCAAAGTTTTCTTTTCTCTGCCTTATAAAGGTATCTTTCTATGTTTCTTTCTTCTTATAATTCTGTAGTTTATTATTTTTTAGACTAATACGATAGAATAATTAGATTATCAATTAGTCTACGTATTTATACGTTAGACCTTAACCGTAGCTATTTTTCTTTCGTAAAACAGCTTGGCCCTGATTTTTCAAATAGCCATAACTTTTCACTCGTTTATCCAAATTAAATGAAACCAGCGCCTATAGCTTCGTCTTGTTTTCACCTATCCAGTGAACCTGTCACATCAAGTTTTTCAAATTTTCAAATTTTGAATTTTGTTCAGATTCATATTCAAACTTCTTTTGAACATAACTTGAGTTTCGTAACTCCGATTTAGTTGATTCTTTTTGCAAATCGAAGCTCTTGACCTAAACTTTCTGATAAGGCCAAATTCACTTAATTTTGGTACTGTTAGAAATTGTTTTATTTTGCAAGAGTTATTTGCTTGGTTTTGACGTTTACCGAATTGTCTTCTTCGTTCTTCTCGATCTTTTGAGTGATTGCTTATGTGTGGTTATTATTGCTTGCTTATGATAGATTGACCGGAGTGTGACGTGTAGAACTATCAAGAGTTTTGAGTGTGAATCATCTTCATCAACATTGCAGGCAAGTTCACACTTTGATCATACCCCTTCATCACCCAGTTTTTATGCATTAGTTCCAATCCTCAAACATTGCATGATTAGGATGTTATTAACTTGTGGGTTGGGAAGTAGTTGATGAGGTAGAACCTATTGCCCTGTTATATTCAAAACCTTGGGAGTTACTTCTATGTGTTGCTTTTATTACTATGCTATGCTCATAGACGTGGTTTGGGAGAGTGAAATCCATGACAAATGTGAGATGTTAATTAATGGTTCAACTTAAGGTGGCAACTTAAATACACATCTGGGTGGATTGAGGCACCTGGAGTACCCAGTGTTGCCTGTATTTTTGGAAATCACGGAGTACCCGTGTGATCTTACTATGGACCGCCACCCAGGCTCAAAGGGATCATAAGATTATTCATGCTAGAAACTTCCGTGTGTAGCCACAAGCTATTATGGGCTCTAGCATAGTTGAGTAAGTTACGTGAAGCTCTTGAAGAGGCAGGTCAGCAGGTAGTGGGATGTAGGTTTGGTATGGTTTGTCCGGAGTAGAGAGTTAATGTTTCTAAAAGACTGTGTCTCGGTCATCCGTTTCTCAAACACCATGTAGTGCGAGAAACCAAACAGAGGCGATCGAGTGTTGTGGGGAAAAGTGCGCAAACCTCTATAGAGTGTATAAACTAATCATGATTAGCCGTGTCCCCGCTTATGGACGTCTTGAGTATCTAGTACTTGGATTATCATGCGAATCTCATCACGTTACTTTAAATTAATTTTGTTGGGTTTAATGATGTTACTTAATTGGGATTGAGAATGCTGTCAACCATTCTCAATGTTTAACAACCACCATGGTAGTTAAATAAAATATATTCCTTTGCAGTAGGGAAAAATTGGCTTTTCGCAAAAACCATTTAACCATAGAGCTTTTCCACAAGCCATATATGCATGTAGTGATAGCCATTATTCATCATTGCTCTACAGTGTAAATTTGCCAGTACATTGAATGTACTGACCCTTTGTGGCTGCAACGTCTCATGTTGCAGGACTTCTTACGACGAGTAAGTGATACGTTAGGGTTATGATTTCTACACTCAACTTTGCCGTTGGTGTTGATGGGAATCCACAACCTTTGTTACTTCCGCTATTTGGATTGAGGTAATAGTATTTACGTTACTTTATACATTTGATTTACCTCTATTATAAATCCTCGGGTACTGTGTGTGTCAGCATACCGATCTAGGGATGACACTTAAGCACAGAGACTTGACCGTCTAAGGTCGGGTCGCTTCACAAGCGCTGTTCGAGGCCGAAAACAAAGTGGCCCAGGAGCGCACCGAGCGGGAAAAGAAAGAGGCACGGGTGGGCGAGGTGCAGCAAGAGCTCCAAGCTCTCGTGACGAAGCACGAGGTGTTGGAGCTTGACTCGATGGCGTGAGAGTCTGAGCTTGTTGCGGCCCTTGAGAGCGCAAAGAGTGCCAAGGCTGAAGCCCAAAAGGCCCTCTAGGAGATTGAGGCGATGAGGAAGATAGCGGCAGGTAAGGCATTCAATATGCAAAACAAGCATGTGAAAGTAAATTACTTGTTACTTACCTGAGTCCGGAGCTCTCCAGGAGCATTCATAGATTTGCCCCGCAGCGTGTCAGATGCTGCAAAGTTTTACCAGGCCGAGGAGGGAAGCTCGACGTAGAAGCTGTTCTGGTCTCAGTATACTGGGACCGAACACCCGATGCCTATGAGCGACCAGTTGAAGCAACTGGTCGAGGTGCACAAGGCGGCCGAACAGGCCATGAAGTGTTTTATAGTCCGGCTGTGGCCTGGCGACGCCCTTCTCAATAGCTACTTCGGCCTGGTGAGGCGGCTTGTGGATGCCTGCCCACGGCTAGAAGTCATCAAGTGGTCCGTTTGCATCGAGGGTGCACGCCGGGCTTTCACCCGTGCGAAGGTGCACTGGGCCAAGATGGACACCGAGAAGCTGGTGAAGGAAGGGCCGCCGCAGGGCAAGGAGCATCGCCACCCCAAGATGTATTACGAGGGTGTCCTGAAAGGTTCCCGTTTTGTAGCGGACGAGTGTGCGAAAGATGTAATATTTGAATGAACTTGCTCGTGTGATCCTGTGGTATGAGAACTTGTTCATATGCGCTATGGAACGCTTGTTTGAATTTAAAATATTACCTTATGTTCGGCTGTTTATCAAATCTGAGAGATGGTTAGTCGTTGGCTTCTGCCCCCATTCCACGAGTGCTGGGGTGTTCGGGATAAACCTGAGCACTCTTGTTCCCAATTTTGGGTCCTTCGAGGGAGGTGGTCAGGGCAACGAACAAGGCATTCAGACTATAATGCTTTATCACTCTCACTTAGCCATTGAATTCTATAATTTTAAATTTTGGCGAAGCCCCTAGTATTCGGAAGGCCGAATTTGGGGCGCTATACACACCTTAAGCCGGACAAAGCCGACTCCTCGCTCTAAGCGTATAAAGTCTTTAGGGACTCGAAACATCTCGAACATCGACTAGTCTCTCGCCTTATCATGACAATCAGTTTTAGCTTTCTCTACTGAGGTGCTTAGCCCAGCTGAACCGGGGCACAATCGCAGTATTTCTCCCAGTGCTACCTTAGCCGACATAGCGGAACATAAGGTACCAAAACATGGGAGACGGGCAAACCCAACTATTGACCCAAGACATGATTCGGAGCTGATGCATATAATGCTATAAGTTCGGGGTGCCGCACTGTCTAAAGTGTTCGGACTTCTCATGCCGTATTATGGGGTATGCTTAAGCCCCTATCGTATTAGCTGTACCAGAGTGTACGGGTGCTGGATTTCATGAAATGAACATATATATAAAAAAATAAGAATGAAGAATGAGATAATAGTCTAGTGCTATGCATTGTTTATTCAAAAAGGTGCGTTAAAGCAAAATGGTACAGGCAGTGCGATAAGCAAAAAAGTAGGACTATTTGACATGTCCCCTCCAAGGGCAAGCTGAGGAATGGCATTAAAGCAAGTATTTCACTCGTTATCATAATCCACCTAGGAATTCCTTGGTGCGACATAGCTTTCTGCCTCCTTGGTTGCTACATCATGTGTTCGACAATCATACTGCTGGACAGGGTTTCCAGAGATTAAAGTCCTGAAAGAGAGAAAAATAATAAAGTAGGAAGCCCCTAGTGGGGTTGAGCCGCGTCTGGGGCGTGCCGTAGTTGTGCCCCCCTCCCCACCTATGCCCATGGTATTTTCAATGCGTAATTATGTACGCGCGGCACAGATTTCGCCTTTTGGCTGGGACTGGGGTGGGGGCCGCATTGCTATGCGAGCTCGGAACATGCCAGGCGGTCTTGTCGCTGATTACTCCTGGCGCGCTTGAAGGTGTCCGGGTCCTTAATCGCCGAACTAGTGGATTGCCTTAAGAGGCTGCTTTGTGCTTCTGCTGCATGGGCCGCAGTGTGCTCCTCCGTGCGAAGAGAGCACTTTGTGTTTCCATTAATTGTGATGACCCCCCGAGGTCGTGGCATCTTGAGCTTGAGGTATGCATAATGCGGTACCGCATTGAATCTCGCAAATGCGGTTCGCCCGAGCAGTGCGTGATAGCCACTGCGGAACGAGACTATATCGAAGATTAACTCCTTACTTCGGAAGTTATCCGGGGATCCGAAGACCACTTCCAGTGTGACTGCGCCTGTGCAATGGGCCTCTACACCTGGTATGACGCCTTTGGAGGTCGTTTTTGTGGGTTTGAGCCTTGAGGGGTCTATACCCATTTTGCGCACTGTGTCCTGGTAAAGCAGGTTCAGGCTGCTGCTGCCTTCCATAAGGACTCGAGTGAGGTGAAATCCGTCAATGATTGGGTCTAGAACCAGTGTGGCGAATCCGCCATGACGGATACTAGTGGGGTTGTCTCTGTGATCGAAGGTGACCAGGCAAGAGAACCATGGGTTGAACTTTGGGGCGACTAGCTCCAACGCATATACGCCCATTAGCGCATGCTTCCGCTCCCTCTTGGGGATGTGGGTTGTGTATATCATGTTCACCGTCCGCACTTGTGGGGGGAACCTCTTCTGTCCTCCGGTGCTCGGCTGCCGGAGCTGCTCCTCGTCATCGCTATGCGACCCCTTATCTTTGTTTTCGGCATTTAACTTGTCGGCCTGCTTGAACACCCAACAATCCCTGTTGGTGTGGTTGGCTGGCTTGTTGGGGGTGCCGTGTATTTGACACGAGCGATCGAGTATACGGTCCAGACTGGACGGGCCCGGAGTGCTTCTTTTAAATTGCTTTTTCCGCTGACCGGGTTTAGAGCCTTTGAATCCGGCATTGACTGTTGTATCCTCTGTATTGTCGCTGTTAGCGCTTGTGTTTGTTGCGACGTGACCTACCATTGCCATCCTTGTTATCTGAAGTACCATGGTTCTTTGATATGTTATTGCTGCGAGCCAGCCAGCTGTCTTCTCCCACGCAAATGCGGGTCATGAGTGTCGTGAGGGCTGCCATGGATTTCGACTTTTCCTGGCCAAGGTGCCGGGCGAGCCACTCGCCGCGGATGTTGTGCTTAAAAGCTGCTAGGGCCTCTGCATCCGGACAGTCGACGATTTGATTTTTCTTTGTTAGGAACCGTGTCCAGAATTGCCTGCCCGATTCCTCTGGCTGCTAAATTATGTGGCTTAAGTCATCGGCATCTGGTGGTCGCACATAAGTGCCCTGGAAGTTGTCGAGGAATGCGGCTTCCAGATCTTCCCAACAGCTAATGGATTCTGCTGGCAGGCTGTTGAGCCAATGCCAAGCTGGTCCTTTGAGCTTGAGTGGGAGGTATTTGATGGTGTGTAGATCATCACCGCGGGCCATGTGGATGTGCAGGAGGAAATCCTCGATCCATACCGCAGGATCTGTCGTGCCGTTGTATGATTCGATATTTACGGGTTTGAAACCCTCTGGGATTTGGTGATCCATTACTACGTCTGTGAAGCATAGGGGATGTGCGGCGCCTCTGTACTGGTCTATATCGCGACGCGGTTCAAATGAGGCTTGCCCGCTGTGTTCGGCCCGGCGGGACTTACTTTTACTGTATCCGGCGTGACGGTTATCGTCTCGCATAGTGGCACGCCCTCGTGATCCGTAGATCGATCATGCATGTTTTGCTTTGTCCTCCAATACGTCTCGCAGGTCTGGCGTATTTCCCCATGCCTTGATATTTTTATTTGAGTGGCGTCGGAGTGCGGGCTGAGCTTTTGGCTGAAATGCCTCTCTATCGCGGCCATGAGGTGGCCGGTCAGCCACATCATATGCTAGAGATGTAGGCTTGAGTGCTTCCTCCTCCAATCGGGGTAGCAACCTACGCTTTGGGTAACTCTTGGAGGGGCGCTCGAGTTTATATTCCTCGGTCGCAAGGACTTCAGTCCATCTATCGGCTAGCAAATCTTGATCAACTTGAAGCTGATGTTGCTTTTTCTTAAGTCTATTTGCCGTGGCTATAAACTGGCGCTTGAAGCGCTCTTGTTCGACGGGATCCTCAGGCACGACGAATTCGTCATCGTCAAGGCTTGCCTCGTCTTAGGAGGGAGGCATGTAATTATCATCCTCCGCCTCTCCATCTGCCGCTCTCTCTGGAGGGCTGGCTTCTCCATCCTCCTACCCTAAATCTTGCTAGAGGTGATTGCTGTCGTCTTCGGCACTGTCCGGAGTGTTATTATCTCCTGTGCCGGGGTCACCGCTTTTGCTTTGGCGAGACTTAGAGCAGCGCTGCGGACGCCGGCGCTTGGGTTGCTTCTTGGAGGGGTCATCCTCCGCTGTCTCGTCGCCATTGCCTTCTTTGGGTGTGTCCACCATGTATATATCATATGATGAGGTGGCTATCAGTGCCCTGTGGGCAGTGGTTCCTCTTCGCCTCATGCATCGTCGTCCATACCGTCGATATCTTCGGAGTCGAAGTCGAGCATGCCGGTTAGGTCGTTGACAGTGGCTACTAAGTGGGTGGTGGGTGGGTGGCGAATTTCTTCGTCATCCGCATCCCAATCCTGCCGGACATAGTTCGGCCAGGACTCTCCTGACAAGGAGAGAGACCTTAATGAGTTCAGTATGTCGCCGAAGGGCGAGTGCTGAAAGATATCCGTGAAGATAAACTCCATGATCGGCGCACAATCAGACTCGATAGGCACGGGCGCAGGCGGTTGGGAGTCCGTGGCCGGGGAAGGATCCGGCAGTGTGGAATCACGGCTCTCGTGAAGGGTAAGGTCGATATTCGGCTCGGTTGCCACTGAGGATACGACCTCCATGGCGGGGTCTATCCACCCGCCCATGGATGGCACAGCTGGCTCCGAATTGAGGGTCGGAGCGGTTGCCGGCATGATCTCCTGGACACTGTCTGTTGCAGAGCTAAATCATGATCATTGTGACCATGTGGCGCACTAGGCAAAGGCTCGAATCCATCGAAGATCAAGTCTCCACGGATATCTGTCGTGTAGTTTAAGCTTTCAAACCTGACCTGATGGCCAGGGGCGTAACTCTCGATCTACTCTAGATGGCCAAGCGAGTTGGCCCGCAGTGCGAAGCCGCCGAATACAAAGATCTGTCCGGGGAGAAAAGTCTCACCCTGGACTGCATCGCTGTTGATGATCGTAGGAGCCATCAAGCCTAACGGCGACGACACAGAGGAACTCTCAATGAAAGCACCAATGTCGGTGTCAAAACCGGCGGATCTCGGGTAGGTGGTCCCGCACTGTGCGTCTAAGGTGGATGGTAACAGGAGGCAGGGGACATGATGTTTTACCCAGGTTCGGGCCCTCTTGATGGAGGTAAAACCCTACGTCCTGCTTGATTATTCTTGATAATATGAGTAGTACAAGAGTTGCTCTACCACGAGATCGGAGAGGCTAAACCCTAGAAGCTAGCCTATGGTATGATTGTATGTTATCCTACGGACTAAAACCCTCCAGTTTATATAGACACCGGAGGGGGCTAGGGTTACACAAAGTCGGTTACAAAGGAGGAGATATACATATCCGTATTGCCTAGCTTGCCTTCCACGCCAAGTAGAGTCCCATCCGGACACGGGACGAAGTCTTCAATCTTGTATCTTCATAGTCCAACAGTCCAGCCACAGGATATAGTCCGGCTGTCCGGAGACCCCCTAATCCAGGACTCCCTCAGTCTTTCTTCATTCCATCTCACCAAAATATTTGTCTAAGGTCCTCATACATTTTCATGCCTCTCGGATGGATGGAATATGAGGATTCATGTGCTTCTGATAGGATTTTCTTCTTTAAGTCCGGCTGATTGGGTACACAAATCCGTCCACGGAATCGGAGAGTACCAAATTTGTCCTTGGAGAAATTTGGGGTCTGCCCTGCCATCGGGCTCTTGGCATGCTTCTGCAATTTGATGTCAGTTGGCTGGGCCTTGCGTATCTCTTCCTCAAGTGCGGGGGTAATTTCCAAAATAGTAGCGAGGCCAGCATCCACTATGACCAGGTTGAGCTGAGCGACCTCCTCTTGGAGTTTGAGAGGCAAGGATTTCGATATGACATTTAAGCTAACAGGCTTTCGACTGAGGGCATCGACAACCACATTGGCCTTTCCCGGGTGGTAATTTATTCCAAGATCATAATCCTTGACCAACTCTACCCATCTTCATTGACGAAGATTTAAATCCGGCTGAGTAAATATGTATTTAAGGCTTTTATGATCGGTAAAAATTTGGCACCTTTTTCCAATGAGGTAGTGTCTCGAAATTTTTAGCGCATGAACCACCGCAGCCAATTCCAAGTCATGAGTAGGATAATTTCCCTCGTGGGGCCGTAGCTGTCGCGATGCATATGCTACTACCTTGCCGTCTTGCATAAGTACGCAACCGAGGCCTTGCCTGGAGGCGTCACAATACACATCAAAGCTGCGATAAATGTTTGGAGAGTCAATACAGGTGCGGTTGTCAGCCGTATCTCTAGCTCATTAAAACTTTTCTCATAGTCCTCTGTCCATTCAAACTTCTTATCCTTTTTGAGCAGCTCTGTCATGGGTTTAGCAATCTTGAAAAACCCTTTAATGAAACGACACTAATATCTAGCTAATCCAAGAAAACTACGGATCTGTGTCACTGTCGTGGGCGGCAACCAATCGAGCACATCTTTTACTTTGCTCGGGTCCACGGCTATACCCTCAGCGGATAGTACATGTCCGAGAAACCCAACTTGCTTGAGCCAAAACTCACATTTACTGAATTTTGCTTAAAGCTAATGGTCGCGGAGTCGTTGTAGCACTGCTCGGAGGTGATCCTTGTGCTCGTCTTCACCTTTGGAGTAAATGAGGATGTCATCGATGAAGACTACCACGAATTTGTCGAGGAAGTCCATGAATACTTTGTTCATCATATGCATGAAGAAAGCAGGGGCATTGGTGAGTTCATAAAGACCGTACTGAGTAGTGAATGCAGTCTTAGGAATATCTTCCTTTTTAATTTTGAGTTGATGATATCCGGTCCGTAAATTGATCTTATACAATACATTAGCCCCACTAAGCTGATCAAACAAATCATCAATCCTTGGCAGCAGATATTTATTTTTGATGGTGACCACATTCAGCTGACGGTAATCTATGCACATGCGGAGGCTGCCATCCTTTTTGTCCACGAAAATACCGAGTGATCCCCATGGTGAAGAGCTGGGACGAATATATCCTTTTTGGAGTAGTTCATCAATCTATTTCTTTAGCTCCACTAATTCTAATGAGGGCGTCCGGTAATACTTCTTGTATAACGGTGCAGTTCCGGACACAAGATCTATTGCAAATTCTAGTTCTCGGTCTAGTGGCATGCCTGGCAGTTCTTCTGGAAATACATCAGGGTACTCGGTGACCACAGGAATTAATTCCAAGTCAGCCATAGCAGTGAAAACTAATTCTTGCGAGCATAGAATTTGGTAGTCTGCCCGTTTAGACTGGTCAAAGTGACTTCTCGTGTTGCGCAGTTTATACAAACTTGATATTGGGTCAACCAATTCATACCCAATATAATATCCAACTTTTCAGACTCAATAATTATCAGAGAGGTTGGAAAGTAGACTCCGTTGTTATTGATTTCCAGATCATGGCAGACCATGTTGCTCTTGATTAGAGATCCAGGGGTTTGTACCAGCATATTTTTTTCCCAAAAGTGTACAAGGAAATTGATTTTGGGCAGCAAAACTCCGAGAAATAAAAGAATGGGAAGCCCAAAGTCAAATAAAATTATGGCAGGTATGTCATTAATAGAAAAAAATACCAATCACGACTTCAGGGTTCTCTTGTGCTTCATCAGCTGAGAGATGATGCACGTGCCCAGTAATGTTTTGCTGGGTCGTGCATGACTCTATAAAGTTGACTTGTGGCCTGAATGGGACATCCGCCTTATTATTCTTGGGGCACTGTTTGCAATAATGTCCGTTCTGCCCACAAATGAAGCATGAATTGTTGCGCTGACGCTCCTCACATATTGGGTCGGTCACGACATTCTTGACTTGAGTGGTGGTCTTGTTAACATTCTGTTACCAATTGGGCTTGTATTCCACCTGAGGCTGCTGCCATGTTCGAGCCTTTTGCACTGGTTGCCCATCCTTCTTTGGCTCAAACTTGCGCTTGTTGTCGTTGTTGGCAGGCCTATTATCTGATATAAGCTTGTGCTCACATTCAGCAATGAAAGCCTTGTTTACCAGAGTTTGGAAATCTAGGAAGTCAAACATACTGAGAGTACACTGGAGTTGCGGATTTAAGCCTCCAAGAAATCTGTCAATCTTCCTTTCTGCGGTGGCCACGTCATAAAGGGAGTAACGGGCCAGGTGATTCAATTTTTGCAAATATTCACCCACAGACTGATTTCCTTGGACGAGTGCAAGAAATTCACGCTGCTTAACTTTCATAACTCCAGTAGGGATATGATGTTTCCGGAACTAATCCTTAAATCTTTCCCAGGTGATTTCTTCATCAGCAGGCCACATGGCTTTTGTATTTTCCCACCATATGGAAGCAGCGCCTTCAAGATAATGAGTTTCAAATGGAACTTTATCATTTTCTTCAGTACGAGCAATCTCAAGCTTTTTCTCAATGGTACGCAACCAATCGTCTGCATCCAATGGGTCAACAATCTAACTGAAATTGGGTGGCTTGGTCCTTTGGAAATGTGACAGCTTTGAGTAATGACCATTCTGATTTCCATTCTATCCAACCATAGCTTGCACACTTCTTAATATTTCAAGCAGATCATTGTTCCTTCTTTCCTCAAACATACGCAGAATTTGCTCGGTGGAGGCCAGATTTGGCGGTGGAGGCAGTGGCGGAACGTACAGCTCGGGTGAATGTCCTGCCTGTCATGCGGAACGACGAACAGGAGTTCCCTCATGAACATTGCTACTGCTTCCTCCCATAGTAAATCATGATCCTTTCGGCGATCACCACCACACCACCATCGGGGTCTTAACAAAAGTAACTCGTGATCCTTTCGGTGATCACCACCATGACCCATATTGGGTCTCGAACAGCTCGATGGCCTTTCCGCCATCATCATCAGTGCAATGATCATAACTTAGTGTGCATGTTTATTAAACATTGACTCATAGTGGGACCTACTACGAGTTGTCCGTGACCGTTGACTCGGCTATCGATAGATTATACACTCTACAAAGGTAGCACACTGTACCCACACCACGGAACCCATGGCCTCGCACTCCCATTCGGGTAGACCAACAACATTCCGAAAAAACCCTTCCGTAGCCATGACACTCTCCCGGCCACTCTGACCCAATCCCAACGGGCTAGTCCTGAGTGGCCCCGTGTCTACCAAAGACACACCGACCACCGAAGTGGCCAAAACAATCCCACTCGAGGACCTGGTACCAAAATCTCAACAACGGGCACAGAAGGTTATGCCTGCTTATCAGGCCAGGGTAAGCATGCCCATAACCTTCCCTAGTTGGAGGCACCGACCAGAGACATGTCAATGGACCGAATCAAGGCCTTCCCACAAAGGCAAATGTGGTTGCACTGGGAAAATCTCGATTTAGCGGCACCATGACCCAGTCAACGATATATTCAAGTTGAGTTATATTCAGGTTCAACTTAAAATGAAAATGACCAGTGTCATAGCATGCCATGAAATGCAATACTACACATGCATCATATAATACAAAAATGACTGCTGTCAACCATATTCACACTAAGCATAAGCATCAACAACTTATCTTACTTTCCTGGTCTTACTTTAACAATATATTTTTCAGCTAGTAACATTAGTTTCTCATGCAAGAAAATAACTTCGATTAATATCTCATATGCATAGCAAAGATTCTACCATCATCACCTCAAGAAAATACTAATTTCTTTACCAATCAAGTTGGGTTCAAACATACTGGAAATTAAGTAAAATGGCTACACTAGCACTAAACAGGGTATATTCTAGCAAATTTAACTATTTATTTATGCAAGATAACAACTTTAAGCAATCATTCGTACACATAACAACTCGTTTTATCATTACCATAATTAGATCTTAGCCTCTTTGCCAACTAAACTAGTTTGAAGGTTCTGTAAATCAAGCATAATACCAGCACACACTTTAACAGCATATAAATAACATAATCGTTATTTACAATGCATGGATTAATCATTCAATTCAAGTAAGAAATTCATCAATATTGAAATTGCACCATGAAAATGTTGTTGTGGCTTGCCTTAGTGCAAATGAGGTTCACAAGCCTTCTAGTGATCCTCAAGACAAGCCTCACCCTCTAAAAATAATTTTAAACATAAGAAGAAAATATCAAGAACTCTTCTGAAAATCACCAGAAATTTTAGACAGCTCATAAAAATCTCATTTTTGGTGAGCTGCTAGATTTCCTTGCAAAGAACATAATGCAAAAAGAATCAATTCATTTGGACTTATGGTTGAAAAGTTATGGCTATTTGAAGCTCTCTGGAATTGAATGAAATTTGAATTTAAATAAACAGACAAGGGGGGTGATGTCAAAGGCGTAAAGCCTCAGGGTGCCACCACTCGTACCGCTTCACGCGCATACAGAGTGGCTGACTAGCGGGCCCCGCTAGTCAGGTGAGAAGGAGAGGAGAAGGAAACATGGGAAGGTCGCGGCTTCACCGGAGCTCTCGCTAGCAACGAGGGATCCTTGGCCAAAACCAGAGGGAGGGATCGAGAGAGGGGGTTGAGGCGCACCTTCCTGTATCAGTAGTGTAGCTAGGGCGGTCGGACAACGTCAGAATCTTCCGCGCAAACGGAGGCAGAGGGCGGGGGTCACCAAAGATGAAGAAGATAGTGAGTAGAGGCAGCTCCATGGGGAAGGGATGGCTTCTCCGAAGAGAGGCGGAGGCCCTGGAAGGATCGCTCTGGCCTGGGAGGGGCTGGAGCTACTGCGGCGACCAGAGGGGATCGCTGGTGAGCTCGAGCTCGAGGGCGGCGGCCCGCGGCCTTCCCGGCCGGGCTACGGCTTCCTACGCATTTGTGGGGTGTGTGGGAGTGGTGGATGGTGCTCGAGGAGGCTGGGGGCGGCTCCATTTATAGGCGAGCAGAGAGGGGGGTTCGGGCTCCGTCGGTGGACAGCTGTCCACGGCGCCCGACGACGAGCGGCGTCAGTGAGAGGGGGAGAAGGCGACGCAGCTCACGCGGGAACTGTGGGTGAGCGGTGACGAGCACAGGAACGAGGAGATGGCGACGAGAACAGTGTGCACCGCACTGTTGGGTTGGCCTGACTGTGCCCATGCTCGTTGCAGTGAGCTCCGGTGTCGGCGAGCACCAGGGAGGAGTAAATGGCGTTGAGACGATGATGGTGGCGAGGTTTGGCACACTTAGGCAGGCGGGGAAGCGAGCACGCGAGCAATAGAGGCTCGGGCGCGTCCCAGAGCGCGTCGGCTGCATGCCAGCACGCCTGGACGAACGCGGCCACCGCATGAACTATGACCTCATGCCAACCTAAGCCCAAACTCCATGTTTGGCACGTTGTTTGTGGCAGTTTTGAATGTTACCACGCCTTGGTTTGGCTCCAGGTGTAGTAGAGAAGATTTCACACGCCAGGTAAGCTTCTCATCAGTAACTTTGAGGTGTTACTAAGGTTAAATGGCTGGGATTTGGGGGCTGTGCTTTGGAGGCTAGCCATCATCTACTAAGGTGATGATGCACAAGAAAATTCAGGCACAGGGGAGCAAGTAAAATGGTAGTTGCTGTAGAAACCACCATTTCTGTCAAGAACAAAAAATATTTTCTATAGCAAAAACATTCCAAAAAGTGATGAAATATTTTTTCTCAGGAAGGTGCCCTAGGGTTCAAAGAATATTTGGGAATTTTCTCAGATTTTTGTGGGCCATAAAAATGAGGGTTGCTTTGGACCTCATTGAACTAGCTAGGGTTTTAGAGAAGAAAATGAATGTTTTTCAATTAAGAAAAATATTCTCAAGATTATTTTGAGATGGATCAGAAGGGGAATGATGATTAGAGAGGGGAATGATGCACTTGGGTGAAAGCCAAGGGTACCCAAGTGTTTAAGTCCATATGAAAAGATTCAGAAACCCCAACTTTCAAAATAAATCCAAATGAAAATCAGGCAAATAAGAGAGGGCAAAATTAGGCTGTCACAACCTAAAAGCCAAAGCTTGGGGATGCCCCGGAAGGCATCCCCTCTTTCGTCTACTTCCATCGGTAACTTTACTTGGAGCTATATTTTTATTTACCACATGATATGTGTTTTGCTTGGAGCGTCTTGTATTATTTGAGTCTTTATTTGTTAGTTTTCCACAATCATCCTTGTTGTACACACCTTTCGAGGGAGACACACATGATTCAGAAATTGTTAGAATACTCTATGTGCTTCACTTATACCTTTTGAGTTATATAGTTTTTGCTCTAGTGCTTCACTTATATCTTTTAGAGCACGTCGGTGGATTTGTTTTATAGAAACTATTGTTCTCTCATGCTTCACTTAGATTATTTTGAGAGTCCTACAAAACAACATGGTAATTTGCTTTAATTATGGTAAGCATTGAAGATTAATAAAAAAAACTTATGAGTGTGTTGAATACTATGAGAAGTTTGATACTTGATAATTGTTTTGAGATATGGAGATGGTAATATTAGAGTCATGCTAGTCGACTAGTTGTGAATTTGAGGAATACTTGTGTTAAAGTTTGTGATTCCCGTAGCATGCACGTATGGTGAACCGTTATGTGATGAAGTCAGGGCATGATTTATTTATTGATTATCTTCCTTATGAGTGGCGGTCGGGGACGAGCGATGGTCTTTTCCTACCAATCTATCCCCCTAGGAGCATGCGCGCAATACTTTGCTTTGATAACTTGTAGATTTTTGAAATAAGTATATGATTTCTTTATGACTAAGGTTGAGTCCATGGATCATACACACTTTTCTTCCTTCCACCATTGCTAGTCTGTCTAATACCACGCACCTTTCGCCGGTATCATACACCCACCATATACCTTCCTCAAAACAGCCACCATACCTACCTATCATGGCATTTCCATAGCCATTCCGAGTTATATTGCCATGCAACTTTCCACCGTTGCATTTACTATGACACGCTCCATCATTGTCATATTGCTTTGCATGATCATGTAGTTGACATTGTATTTGTGGCAAAGCCACCATTCATAATTCTTTCATACATGTCACTCTTAATTCATTGCATATCCTGGTACACCGCCAGAGGCATTCACATAGAGTCATATTTTGTTCTAAGTATAGAGTTGTAATTGTTGAGTTGTAAGTAAATAAAAGTGTGATGATCCTCATTTTTAGAGCATTGTCCCATGTGAGGAAAGGATGATGGAGGCTATGATTCCCGCACAAGTCGGGAGGAGACTTCGGACGAAAAATAATAATAATAAAGAGGCCATAAAAAGGCCCAAATAAAAAATATGAGAGAAAAAGAGAGAAGGGACAATGCTACTATCCTTTTACCACACTTGTGCTTCAAAGTAGCACCATGATCTTCATAATAGAGAGTCTCCTATGTATCACTTTCATATACTAGTGGGAATTTTTCATTATAGAACTTGGCTTGTATATTCCAATGATGGGCTTCCTCAAAATGCCCTAGGTCTTCGTGAGCAAGCGAGTTGGATGCACACCCACTTAGTTCCTTTTGTTGAGCTTTCATATACTTATAGATCTAGTGCGTCCGTTGCATGGCAATCCCTACTCACTCACATTGATATCTATTGATTGGCATCTCCATAGCCCGTTGATACACCTAGTTGATGTGAGACTATCTTCCCCCTTTTTTGTCTCCTCCACAACCACCATTCTATTCCACCTAAAGTGCTATGTCCATGGCTCACGCTCATGTATTGCGTGAAGATTGAAAAAGTTTGAGAACACCAAAAGTATGAAACAATTGCTTGGCTTGTCATCGGGGTTGTGCATGATTTGAATACTTTGTGTGTTGAAGATAGAGCATAGCCAGACTATATGATTTTGTAGGGATTACATTCTTTGGCCATGTTATTTTGAAGAGACATAATTGCTTAGTTAGTATGCTTGAAGTATTATTATTTCTATGTCAATATTGAACTTTTCTCTTGAATCTTTTGGATGTGAATATTCATACCACAATTAAGAAGAATTACATTGAAATTATGCCAAGTAGAATTCCACATCAAAAAATCTGTTTTTATCATTTACCTACTCGAGGACGAGCAAGAATTACCTAACTTGGTGATGGAAGACACATACGGCGGCGGCGGAGGAGACGAGGTCCGCGGCCAGCGTGAGTACGACGTCGGTGAGATCGCGGCAGTTAAGCGCTTCGTCGCCGGCATCGTCGAGAGCTAGCGGTGGAGCTAGGGTTTGTGCGAGGTGGATAGGTGGGAGAAGGATTTTTGACCGCGATGTGATGTGTATTTATAAGGAAAGGGACAGCACAACGCAATTACGCAGGTGCACCTGACGGTTCACATCTGAGGGACACGTGGCAAGCATGCAACACATTGGAAGTTGTACCATGTTCCCACGCACGCCTAGACTGTCGGGTGGTCGTTCCGGCTTCTTCGGGTTTCAGTCAATAAGGATATAGCATTTAAAATAGATTCAATTTTTGTCTCTGTATCTTATGCTGACAAGGACGCAGAGAAGACATTTGACAGTTTCAATAGAATGCATATGATTTGGATAGATAGAATTTGGGGTAGAAGCATAGAAGAGATTAGGGTCCGATCACATTCACTTAGGTCAAAAAGATTCAAACATGAAGACATATCTATAAGTGAATGTTGTAGAGGACAGAACACCAATATATGTATATATCAATATGATACCAAATCAACATTGTGAAGATAAACATGAAGTTGAATCATTGTTGAAGACAAAAACCAAATGTGAAGATTATGCAAATGTGACGCCAATTGAAAACACTTCAAACAAGAGTTTGGTGGTGGCGTTACCCACCGTATAGGAAGTATTAGACCCAGACACGACGCACAATTATCGTGGCGCTCCAAAGTCAAATTCCGCATTAATATATTCACACTTAGAGTGTATGTATTCATTGATTGAAGATATACGTTACTTAGTGTGTTGCACATCTAAGTCATCCCATGCATAAGCGTTAGGATGTGTGTCCAACTACAGGACATTCGAGGATTCTAAGATATTTAGCTCACACGGCAACTTGCAAAACCTTTTCTCATCCAAGGGCTTTGTGAAGATATCTTCCAATTGCTCTTCAGTGCTGACATGAATGATAGCAATATCTTCCTTCATTACATGATCTCTGAGAAAGTGATGACGGATCTGAATGGGCTTTGTCTTTGAATCCTAAACTGGGTTGTTGGCAATCTTGATAGCGCTTTCATTGTCACAGTAGAGTGGCACATGCTTTAGATGGATGCCATATTCCTTGAGTGTTTGCTTCATCCACAGAAGATGAGCGCAGCAAGATCCAGCAGCAATGTATTCAGATTCAGCAGTGGAGAGAGACACACAGTTCTGCTTCTTTGAAGACCAACAGACAAGAGATCGTCCAAGAAAGTGACATGTGCCTGATGTAGACTTGCGATCAACCTTGTCACCAGCATAATCAGCATCTGAGAATCCAACTAGATCAAACTCTGAGCCCTTTGGATACCATAATCCTAGTGTTAGGGTGTAAGCCAAATATTAAAGAATTCGCTTCACAGCTAAGTGATGCGACTCCTTTGGTGCTGCTTGGAATCGGGCACACATGCAAACACTATGCATGATATCTGGCCTAGATGCACACAAATAGAGTAAAGAACCAATCATGGAGCGGTATACCTTTTGATTGAATTCTTTACCATTGTCGTCGGGGCCCAGATGACTTTTGGTTAGCATTGGCGTCGTGTATCCCTTGCAGTCTTGCATTCCAAACTTCTTTATGCAATCTTTGAGGTATTTCTCTTGAGATATGAAGATGCAGTTGCTTTGCTGACGGATTTGAAGACCAAGAAAGAACTTCAGATCACCCATCATGCACATATGATATTGCTCTTGCATCATGTGTCCAAACTCATCACTGTATCTTTTGTCAGTGCAGCCGAAGATAATGTCATCCACATAGATCTGACACACAAACAGTTCACCATCGTATGTCTTCGTGAAGAGAGAGCGATCCAGGGAACTAGGTTTGAAGCCTTTGCTCTTCAGGAAGTCTTTGAGTGTGTCATACCAAGCACGAGGGGCTTGTTTGAGGCCATACAGTGACTTATTGAGCTTGTATACCTTGTCAGGATGTTTTGGGTCTTCAAAGCCAGGTGGTTGTGCAACATACACTTCTTCAATCTTGCCATTGAGAAAAGCACTCTTCACATCCATTTGGTATAGGAGGATGTTGTGATGGTTGGCATAGGCTAGCAGAATGCGAATGGCTTCAAGCCTAGCCACCGGAGTGAATGTTTCATCGAAGTCAATTCCTTCAACTTGAGTATATCCTTGAGCAACGAGGCGATCCTTGTTTCTGACAACTTGACCATGCGCATCTTGTTTGTTGCGATAGATCCATTTTGTGCCTATGATATTGTGCATGCGAGTGTCAGAACACTTGACCATTTCCCATACATTGTTCAGCTCGAACTGCTGAAGCTCTTCTTGCATAGCTTGAATCAATTCAGGTTCCATGAAGGCTTCATCAACTTCCTTGGGTTCAGATATGGACCCAAACACAAAGTGCCCACAGAAATTTGATAGCTGAGTTGCTCTTGAACGAACAAGGGGACCAGGTGCATTGATGTTATCAATTATCTTCTCAATATGTACTTCATTTGCAATACGAGGATGAATTGGACGAAGATTTTGCTCTTGCTGATCATTGTCATCATCTTCAGTATTGGCTTCCGGCTGAGCAGAGTCTTCAGATTGATTTGGTGCAGAAATGATAAATTCCTCTTCAGCTTGTGCCTCTGAAGGTATGATTTCTCTAGTACCCATAAGCTTGATGGATTCACTTGTTGAGACTTCATCTAGCACATTTGGCAGGTGCTCTCTTTTCGAGCCGTTAGTTTCATCAAACCGCACATCCACAGTTTCAACCAATTTATAGTGAAAGAGGTTGAAGACTTTGTAGGAGTGCGAATCCTTTCCGTAACCAAGCATAAAACCTTCATGTGCTTTCGGTGAAATTTTTGAAGTGTGATGTGGACCCTTGATCCAGCACCTGGCACCAAATACTCTGAAGTAGCTTACGTTTGGCTTCTTAGCAGTCAGTAGTTCATATGATGTATTCTTTAGAAGCTTGTGAAGATAAACATGGTTGATGACATGGCATGCAGTATCAATAGCTTCAGTCTAGAATTTCCTTGGAGTCTTGTACACATCAAGCATCATCCGAGCCATCTCAATGACTGTTCTGTTCTTGCGCTCCACGATTCCATTCATCTGAGGTGTGTATGGAGCTGAGAATTCATGAGTGATACCCAATGTATCAAGATAAGTGTCGAGGCCGGTGTTCTTGAACTCTGTGCCATCTTCACTTCTTATGTGCTTGATCTTGATGCCATAGTTTGTCATGGAACAATTTGCGAATCGTCTGAAGACATCCCGCACTTTAGTCTTGTAGAGAATTATATGCACCCATGTGTATCTAGAGTAATCATCAACAATAACGAATCCATAGAGACAAGCAGTGGTAGTAAGAGTGGAGTAATGAGTAAGGCCGAATATGTCCATGTGAAGCATCTCGAAGGGACGTGATGTCGTCATGATTGTCTTTGAAGGATACTTGGCCCTAGTCATCTTCCTGGCTTCCCAGGCACCACACAGATGATTGATACGTCCATTTTTCATCATGTTTTTATATCGATATTTATTGCATTATGGGATATTATTACACATTATGTCACAATACTTATGCCTATTCTATCTTATTTTACAAGGTTTACCTAAAGAGGGAGAATGCCGGCAGCTGGGATTCTGGGCTGGAAAAGAAGCAAATATTAGAGACCTATTCTGCACAGCTCCAAAAGTCCTAAAACTTCATGGAAGACGTTTTCAAAATATATAAAAAATACTCAGTGGAAGAAATTCACCAGGGGGGCCACACCCTGCCCACGAGGGTGGGGGGCGCGCCGCCTACCTTGTGGGGCCCCTGGTGGCCCTCCGGTGGCCATCTTCTGCTATATGAAGTCTTTCGATGGGAAAAAATAGGAAGCCACCTTCTCGAATGAAACTTCGCCGCCACGAGGCGGAACCTTGGTTGAACCAATCTAGGGCTCTGGCGGAGCTATTCTGCCGGGGAAACTTCCCTCCGGGAGGGGGAAATCATGGCCATCATCATCACCAACGCTCCTCTCATCGGGAGAGGGTAATCTCCATCAACATCTTCATCAACACCATCACCTCTCAAAACCCTAGTTCATCTCTTGTATCCAATTCTTGTCTCCAAGTCCGGGATTGGTGCTAGTAGGTTGCTAGTAGTGTTAATTACTCCTTGTAGTTGATGCTAGTTGGTTTATTTGGTGGAAGATCATATGTTCAGATCCTATATGCATATTAATAGCCCTCTGATTATGAACATGTTTATGCTTTGTGAGTAGTTACGTTTGTTCCTGAGGACATAGGAGAAGTCTTGCTATTAGTAGTCATGTGAATTTGGTATTCGTTCGATATTTTGATGAGATGTATGTTGTCTCTCCTCTAGTGGTGTTATGTGAATGTCGACTACATGACACTTCACCATTATTTGGGCCTAGAGGAAGGCATTGGGAAGTAATAATTATATGATGGGTTGCTAGAGTGACAGAAGCTTAAACCCTAGTTTATGCGTTGCTTCGTAAGGGGCTGATTTGGATCCATATGTTTCATGCTATGGTTAGGTTTACCTTAATACTTTTTTTGTAGTTGTGGATGCTTGCAATAGAGGTTAATCATAAGTGGGATGCTTGTCCAAGTAAGGACAGTACCCAAGCACCGGTCCACCCACATACCAAATTATCAAAGTACCGAACGCGAACCTTATGAACGTGATGAAAACTAGCTTGACGATATTCCCATGTGTCCTCGGGAGCTCTTTTCTCTATATAAGAGTTTGTCCAGGCTTGTCCTTTGCTACAAAAAGGATTGGGCCATCTTGCTGCACTTTATTTACTTTTGTTACTTGTTGCTCGTTACAAATTATCCTATCACAAAACAATCTGTTACCACTTATTTCAGTACTTGCAGAGAATACCTTGTTGGAAACCGCTTATCATTTCCTTCTGCTCCTCGTTGGGTTCGACACTCTTATTTATCAAAAGGACTATGATAGATCCCCTATACTTGTGGATCATCAAGACTCTTTTCTGGTGCCGTTGCCGGGGAGTGAACCTCCTTTGGTAGGTGGAATTTGGTAAGGAAAAATTTATATAGTGTGCTGAAATTTACTGTCACTTGTTACTACGGAAAGTAATCCTCTAAGGGGCTTGTTCGGAGTATCTTCACCCCGACCAGTAGAGCAAAGAGTTGCTCCTCAACCTACTGAACCTACTGAAAATGAAAATGTCTGCTTTGAAATTCCTTCTGGTATGATAGAAAAACTGCTAGCTAATCCCTTTTTAGGAGATGAAAAAAAAACATCCTGATGAGCATCTAATATATGTGGATGAAGTTTGTGGATTATTTAAGCTTGCTGGTGTACCCGGAGATTTTGTTAAGAAGAAGGTATTCCCTTTATCTTTGAAGGGAGATGCATCGACATGGTATAGGCTATGTGATGATATGGGGTCTTGGAATTACAAATGAATGAAATTGGAATTTCATCAGAAGTTTTATCCTAGGCATCTTGTTCATCGTGATCGCAATTATATATATAATTTTTGGCCTCGCGAAGGAGAAAGCATTGCTCAAGCTTGGGGGAGGCTTAAATCAATGTTATATTCATGCCCCAATCATGAGCTCCTAAGAGAAATGATTATTCAAATTTTTTATGCTCGGTTTTCTGATAGCAATCGCACCATGCTTGATACTTCTTGTGCTGGCTCTTTTATGATGAAGACTATTGAATTAAAATGGGATTTATTGGAAAGAATTAAATGCAACTCTGAAGATTGGGACCTCGACAAAGGTAAGGAGTCAGGTATGACACCTAGGTTTGATTGTGTTAAATCTTTTATGGATACCGATGTTTTCCGTAAATTTAGCACTAAATATGGACTTGACTCTGAGATAGTAGCTTCTTTCTGTGAATCTTTTGCTACTTATGTTGATCTCCCCAAGGAGAAGTGGTTTAAATATCATCCTCCCATAGAAGTAAAAGTAGTTGCACATATTTAAGTTGAAGAAAAGATTGTCACTTATAATGATCCTATTGTTCCTACTTCTTATGTTGAGAACCCACCTTTTCCTATTCGGATAAAGGATCATGCTAAAGCTTCAACTGTGGTTTGTAAAAGAAATATTAAAACTTATACACCTCATGAGCAAATTAATGTTGAACCTGATATTGCTATTGTTAAAGATCTCTTGTCTGATAATATTGATGGGCATGTTATTTATTTCTGTGATGAAACTGCTAGAATTGCTAAACCTTGTGCTAAAGATAAACCTAGACCTGTGGTAGGCATGCCTGTTATTTCTGTTAAAATAGGAGATCATTGTTATCATGGTTTATGTGATATGGGTGCCAGTGCTAGTGCAATACCTATTAGCATATATAGAGAAATTATGCATGATATTGTACCTGTTGAGTTAGAAGATATCGATGTCACAATTAAACTTGCCAATAGAGATACTATTTCACCAATGGGAATTGTTAGAGATGTTGAAGTCTTGTGTGGGAAAACTAAATATCCTGCTGATTTTCTGGTTCTTGGTTCCCCACAAGATAGCTTTTGTCCCATTATATTTGGTAGACCCTTCTTAAACACTGTTAAAGCTACCATAGATTGCAAAGGGGATGTTGTTACTATTGGTTTAGATGATATGACTCGTGAATTTAATTTCTCCAAATTTAGTAGAAAACACCATGAAGAAGAATTAGATAGTAAGGATGAAATTATTGGTCTTGCTTCTATTGCCGTACCTCCTAGGGATCCTTTAGAACAATATTTGCTAGACCATGAAAATGACATGTTTATGAATGAAAGATGGGAAATAGATGAAGTATTCTTTAAACAGGAACCTATTCTGAAACACAATTTGCCTGTTGAAATCCTAGGGGATCCTCCTCCACCCAAGGGTGATCCCGTGTTTGAGCTTAAACCGTTACCTGATACTCTAAAATATGCTTATCTTGATGGGAAAAAGATATATCCTATTATTATTAGTGCTAACCTTTCAGAGCATGAGGAGGAGAGATTATTGAAAACTCTAAAGAAGCATCGTGCTGCTATTGGGTATACTCTTGATGATCTTAAGGGCATTAGTCCCACTCTATGTCAACATAAAATTAATTTGGAAGAAGATGCTAAACCAGTTTGTGATCATCAACAACGGCTGATTCCTAAAATGAAAGAAGTGGTAAGAAAGGAAATACTAAAGCTCCTTGAGGCATGTATAATCTATCCCGTTGCTGATACTCAGTGTGTAAGTCCTGTCCATTGTGTCCCTGAGAAGGGAGTTATTACTATTATTCCTAATGATAAAGATGAATTGATTCCTCAAAGAATTATTATAGGTTATAGGATGGTAATTGGTTTCCGCAAATTAAATAAGGCAACTAAAAAGGATCATTACCCCTTACCTTTTATTGACCAAATGCTAGAAAGACTATCCAAACATACACATTTTTTGCTTTCTAGATGGTTATTCTGGTTTCTCTCAAATACCTGTGTCAGCCAAAGATCAATCAAAGACTACTTTTACTTGCCCTTTTGGTACTTTTGCTTATAGACGTATGCCTTTTGGTCTATGTACTGCACCTGCTACCTTTCAAAGATGCATGATGGCTATATTCTCTGACTTTTGTGAAAAGATTTGTGAGGTTTTCATGGACGATTTCTCCGTCTATGGATCTTCTTTTGATGATTGCTTGAGCAACCTTGATCGAGTTTTGCAGAGATGTGAAGAAACTAATCTTGTCTTGAATTGGGGAAAATGCCACTTTATGGTTAATGAAGGTATTGTCTTGGGGCACAAAGTTTCTGAAAGAGGTATTGAGGTTGATAAAGCTAAGGTTGATGCTATTGAGAAGATTACATGTCCCAAGGACATCAAAGGTATAAGAAGTTTCCTTGGTCATGCCGGATTTTATAGGAGGTTCGTTAAGGACTTCTCAAAAATTTCTCGGCCTCTTACTAATTTATTACAAAAAGATATACCATTTTGTTTTTGATGATGATTGTGTAGAAGCATTTGAAATACTTAAGAAAGCATTGATCTCTGCACCTATTGTTCAGCCACCTGATTGGAATTTACCCTTTGAAATTATGTGTGATGCTAGTGATTATGCTGTAGGTATTGTTCTAGGGCAAAGAGTTGATAAGAAATTAAATGTTATTCAATATGCTAGTAAAACCCTAGACAATGCTCAAAGAAATTACGCTACTACTAAAAAATAATTCTTAGAAGTTATTTTTTCTTGTGATAAGTTCAGACCTTATATTGTTGATTCTAAAGTAACTCTTCACATTGATCATGCTGCTATTAAATATCTTATGGAAAAGAAAGATGCTAAACCTAGACTTATTATATGGGTTCTCTTGCTACAAGAATTTAATTTACATATCGTTGATAGAAAGGGAGCTGAGAACCCCGTTGCAGACAACTTGTCTTGGTTAGAAAATGTGCTTGATGACCCACTACCTATTGATGATAGTTTTCCTGATGAGGAACTAAATGTCATAAATGCTTCTAATACTGCTCCATGGTATGCTGATTATGCTAATTACATTGTTGCTAAGTTTATACCACCTAGTTTCACATATCAGCAAAAGAAAAAGTTCTTCTATGATTTGAAGCATTACTTTTGGGATGACCCACATCTTTGTAAAGAAGGAGTAGATGGTGTTATTATACGTTGTGTACCTGAGCATGAACAGGAACAGATCCTACGCAAGTGTTACTCCGAAGCTTATGGAGGACACCATGCTGGAGATAGAACTGCACATAAGGTATTGCAATCTGGTTTTTATTGGCCTACTCTCTTCAAGGATGCCCGTAAGTTTGTCTTATCTTGTGATGAATGTCAAAGAATTGGTAATATTAGTAGAAGTCAAGAAATGCCTATGAACTATTCACTCGTTATTGAACCATTTGATGTTTGGGGCTTTGACTATATGGGACCTTTTCCTTCCTCTAATGGATATACACATATTTTAGTTGATGTTGATTACGTTACTAAGTGGGTAGAAGCTATTCCAACTAGTAGTGTTGATCATAACACTTCCATTAAAATGCTTAAAGAAGATATTTTTCCAAGATTTGGAGTCCCTAGATATTTAATGACTCATGGTGGTTCACATTTTATTCGTGGTGCTTTCCGTAGAATGCTTGCTTAGTATGATGTTAATCATAGAATCCACAGTCTAGTGGTCAAGTAGAGTTGAGTAATAGAGAGCTCAAATTAATTTTGCAAAAGACTATTAATAGATCTAGAAAAGATTGGTCCAACAAACTTGATGATGCACTATGGTCCGTACAAAATGGTTTATGAAAAAGCATGTCACTTACCTCTCGAACTAGAACACAAGGCATATTGGGCTATTAAAGAACTCAATTATGATTTCAAACTTGCCGGTGAGAAGAGGTTATTTGATATTAGCTCACTTGATGAATGGAGAACCCAAGCCTACGAAATGCCAAGTTGTTTAAAGAAAAAGTTAAAAGATGGCATGATAAAAGGATACAAAAGCGTGAGTTTAATGTAGGTGACTATGTATTGCTATACAACACTCATTTAAGATTTTTTGCAGGAAAACTTCTCTCTAAATGGGAAGGTCCTTACGTTATCGAGGAGGTCTATCGTTACGGTGCCATCAAAATCAACAACTTCGAAGGCACAAATCCGAAGGTGGTGAATGGTCAAAGAATCAAACATTATATCTCAGGTAATCCTATATATGTTGAAACCAATATTATTGAAACCGTAACCCCGGAGGAATACATAAGGGACACTTTCCGGAACGCTCCAGACTCTGAAAAGGAATAGGTATGTGGTATGGTAAGTAAACCGACTCCAAAACAATTTTTAAGGCAATATTTCTCCGTTTGGGATTATTTAGAAAAATAGAAAAATAAGAAGCAGTACGGGAAGGACACAAGGGCTCCACGAGGGCGGAGGGCGCGCCTTACCCCCTGGGCGTGCCCCCCTACCTCGTGGGCTCTACGGACTCCGTTTTCGTACACGACATGTATTTTGGTCGGTAAAAATTCATTATATAATCTCCCGGAGGTTTCGACTCACGTATCACGCAAAAATCTCCTGTTTTTGTTACGAGCTGTTTTCTGTTAGGGTTTTCAAGGCCAGGCACTATGTCGTCTCCCTCCTCCTCCAACCATGAGGGCAACGATGCTTGGCTAATGAAGATAGAGCTGAAGAGAGAAGAACCGATGGAGATCAACATGGATGAAGGGATCAAGAAGGCCATGGGGGACCAAGTTTCGGCAACAGAAGACACCCTTCAACTTGATCACAATCTTCTTACCCCAACAGAAATCGAAGCTTTCAAGATGATTGAGTTAGCTCGTATACAAAATAAGTATCTCATACGTGAAAATATTTTGTTGAAGGAGCATATCCTCGCACACAAGGGCATTATCCGCAAGTTAGAAGACCTCCTACGCTCGATGTGCGACTATCCATCATCAAAAACTCCACCTTGTTCACCAACAAAAGAGACATAATCACATGGGTATGGGCACTCCCCTTGGCAACTGCCAAGCTTGGGGGAGTGCCCTGGTATCGTATCACCATCACTTTTATCTTTACCATTTTTCTTAGTTCGATCCTTTTGGTAATATCTTGATCTAGTAGAATAAAAGTTCTTAGTATGATCTAGTCGTGAGTTTCGCTTTATAATTCTTCTATGTAATCAAGTCCGTGAGCTATATAATAAAGATTAGTGTTGAGTCAAAGGCTTGATTATTTTCCCATGATCGTAAGTGAATAAAAGAAGAGAGAAAGAAATAAAAAGAAACAAAGAGATCATGTGAATCTCATGGAGAGTAATGAGCTCACATAGAAAAAGTATGATGAATAAAAGTTGTTGAGAGTTGACAAACATAGTTTTGGTCATCGTTGCAATTAATAGGAAGTAATAAAGAAAGAGAGGTCTTCACATATAGATATACTATCTTGGACATCTTTTATGATTGTGAGCACTCATTAAAATATGACATGCTAAAGAGTTGATGTTGGACAAAGAAGACAATGTAATGGGTTATGTTTTCTTACATCTGAGATAAATTATATTGTCATGGATCATCCAACATGGTTGAGCTTGCCTTTTCCCCCTCATGCTAGCCAAATTCAATGCACCAAGTAGAGATACTACTTCTGCTTCCAAATACCCTTAAACCAGTTTTGCCATGAGAGTCCACTATACCTACCTATGGATTGAGTAAGATCCTCTAAGTAAGTTGTCATCGGTGCAAGCAATAAAAATTGCTCTCTAAATATGTATGAATTATTAGTGTTGGAGAAAATAAGCTTTATACGATCGTGTGATATGGAAGAAATAAAAGCGACAGACTGCATAATAAAGGTCCATATCACAAGTGGCAATATAAAGTGACGTTCTCTTGCACTAAGATTTTGTGCATCAAACCATAAAAGCGCATGACAACCTCTACTTCCCTCTGCGAAGGGCCTATCTTTTACTTTTATCTCCTACCTTGCATAAGAGTCATGGTGATCTTCACCCTTCCTTTTTGCATTTTATCCTTTGGCAAGCATAGTATGTTGGAAGGATCCTGATATATATGGCTAATTGGATGTGAGTTTTCATGAACTATTATTGTTGACATTACCCTTGAGGTAAAGTGTTGGGAGGCAAAACTATAAGACCCTATCTTTCTCTCTGTCCGATTAAAACTCCATGCCCATAAGTATTGCGTGAGTGTTAGCAATTGTGAAAGACTATATGATAGTTGAGTATGTGGACTTGCTGAAAAGCTCTTATATGTTGACTCTTTCCTATGTTATGATAAATTGCAATTGCTCCAATGACTGAGATTATAGTTTGTTAGTTGTCAATGAAGTTTATGATTCATACTCGAAATTGTGATTGAATTATTACTCTAGCATAAGAAATTATATGAAAAGAATTATATAAGTTGTTGTTCTAAGAATGATCATGATGCCATCATGTCCATATTTTATTTTATCGACACCTCTATCTCTAAACATGTGGACATATTTTTTGATTTCGTCTTCCGCTTGAGGACAAGCAAGGTCTAAGCTTGGGGGAGTTGATACATCCATTTTGCATCATGCTTTTATATCGATATTTATTGCATTATGGGCTGTTATTACACAGTATGTCACAATACTTATGCCTATTCCCTCTTATTTTACAAGGTTTACCTAAAGAGGGAGAATGCCGGCAGCTGGGATTCTGGGCTGGAAAAGGAGCAAATATTAGAGACCTATTCTGCACAGCTCCAAAAGTCCTGAAACTTCACGGAAGACGTTTTCAGAATATATAAAAAATACTCAGCAGAAGAAATTCACAAGGGGGCCACACCCGGCCCACGAGGGTGGGGGGCGCGCCCTACCCCCCTGGGCGCGCCCCCCTACCTCGTGGGCCCCCTGGTGGCCCTCCGGTGGCCATGTTCTGCTATATGAATTCTTTCGATGGAAAAAAATAGGAAGCCATATTCTCAGACGAAACTCCGCCGCCACGAGGCGGAACCTTGGCGGAACCAATCTAGGGCTCTAGCGGAGTTGTTCTGCCAGGGAAACTTCCCTCCGGGAGGGGGAAACCATCGCCATCGCCATCACCAACGCTCCTCTCATCGGGAGAGGGCAATCTCCATCAACATCTTCATCAGCACCATCTCCTCTCAAAACCCAAGTTCATCTCTTGTATCCAATTCTTGTCTCCAAGTCCGGGATTGGTGCTAGTAGGTTGCTAATAGTGTTAATTACTCCTTGTAGTTGATGCTAGTTGGTTTATTTGGTGGAAGATCATATGTTTAGATCCTATATGCATATTAATACCCCTCTGATTATGAACATGTTTATGCTTTGTGAGTAGATACATTTGTTCCCGAGGACATGGGAGAAGTCTTGCTATTAGTAGTCATTCGAATTTGGTATTCATTCGATATTTTGATGAGATGTATGTTGTCTCTCCTCTAGTGGTGTTATGTGAACGTCGACTACATGACACATCACCATTATTTGGGCCTAGAGGAAGGCATTGGGAAGTAATAAGTAGATGACGGGTTTCTAGAGTGACAGAAGCTTAAACCCTAGTTTATGTGTTGCTTCGTAAGGGGCTGATTTGGATCCGTATGTTTCATGGTATGGTTAGGTTTAGCTTAATACTTTTGTTGTAGTTGCGGATGCTTGCAATAGAGGTTAATCATAAGTGGGATGCTTGTCCAAGTAAGGACAGTACCCAAGCACCGGTCCACCGACATACCAAATTATCAAAGTACCGAACGCGAATCTTATGAACGTGATGAAAACTAGCTTGACGATATTCCCATGTGTCCTCGGGAGCGCTTTTCTCTATATAAGAGTTTGTCCAGGCTTGTCCTTTGCTACAAAAAGGATTGGGCCATCTTGCTGCACTTTATTTACTTTTGTTACTTGTTGCTTGTTACAAATTATCCTATCACAAAACAATTTGTTACCACTTATTTCAGTACTTGTAGAGAATACCTTGCTGGAAACCGCTTATCATTTCCTTCTGCTCCTCATTGGGTTTGACACTCTTACTTATCGAAAGGACTACGATAGATCCCCTATACTTGTGGGTCATCAATGATCCTTTTTGAACTTAAGGCCCTCGAAGCCTACGGCATGCTTCTTCTTCGCGAGAGTGTACAAGTTCCTCATGCCAGCATGCCGTAGCCTTCGATGCCAGAGCTAGCACTCTGAAGGTTTTGCTAGAAGACATATGGCCGACTGTGGTCCCGCTGAGAAATCTACCATGTATAGATCACCTTTTCGGTACCCTTCAAAGACTAGAGACTTGTCATATTCCATTAAAACAATGCAGCGGTATTTTCCAAATATCACAATCATGTTCAAGTCACACAGCATTGAGACAGACGTTAAGTTGAAACCAAGGGATTCAACAAGCATCACTTTATCCATGTGTTGATCCTTTGAGATTGCAACTCTACCTAGACCCAATACCTTGCTTTTACCAGTGTCAGCAAATGCGATATGACTCTTGTCAGATGGATGTAAGGTTGAGTCCATGAGAAGACTTCAATCGCCAGTCATGTGGTTAGTGCATACACTATCAATAATCCATTCTGAAGCAGCTGAGGTCATACCCTATAGTGCAGTTAGCGGGATAGGCTTCACGAAGAGTATTGTGAAGCATAAATATTTGACGAGCAAGTGGATTATGAAAGCTCAAATCCGGGTTAGGACTGACAGGATGATTGGCAAGCGATTCAGGAACGAAATACATAATAAGACCATTTGGGCATTTTATCTTTCACCCCACAATATATTTTAGGTCCCCAGCAATACCATTAGACTCCTTTGACTTCTGGCTAGAGACCCTTCCCTGCAGAATAGAGTTAAGTTTTCTTAACCACCCACATTTTCAGGGGAGGCATCGAAGCAATGAGTCTAAGTGCAGCATCTAAGAACTTTGGCTATGGAGCCCTTGCAAGTAGTCTTGCAGGAGGTGAATAATACTCATAAGAATAAGCAGCGTTGTTCTTGGTCTTATGAACATGGCGGTTTGATGAAACATGCTCATATTCGTAGGCCTGAGTATGGTTTCCCTACAAAACATTTGTGTTAGGGTGACTCTAGTGAGTCCTCTGTCTGTATGAAGCCTTTGGACCATATGAAGACTTTGGTCTGGGGTTTGTCTTGTTCCCACATGGTGTCATGATGACATTCACCTGATGATTTTCAAGACAACTCTTGGGGACCCAGATCTTCTTCAAAGGTGGTCCATTCCTGCAGTTAGTACCAATATACCTGGCAAACACTTCACCATTTTGATTCTTAAACAGTTTATAGTTTGCATCAAAGGATTCATCAATGATAATCGGGTTAGCACAAGTGAAGCCACATAAGGTAGATGGATCCACTGAAGGTCCCTTTGTAGCAACCCATGTTGTTTTGGGGTACTGCTCAGGCTTCCAGTAAGAACCATCTACGTTCATTTTCCTTTTGAACCCAACACCCTCTTTCCTAGGGTTTCGGTTCAGAATATGTTTCTTGAGGACATCACATAGTGCCTGATGCCCTTTGAGACTTTTTTACATTCCTGTCTCAAGCAATGTCTTCAACCTGGCATTCTCATCAGCAATAGTAGTGGTATACTCAATAGAGGGGTTAGTTACCACATCAACTGTTGAAGATATTGCAATAGTAGTAGAAGTAGAACATCCAGCAACAGAAGTAGCATTATCACGCTCAAGGCATTTTAGACATGGTGGTTCAAATCCTTCCTGAGCGGAACTGGTCTATTGAGCGCGAAGTGACTCATTATCTTTTTGAAGATCTTCATGAGCCGCTCTCATGTTCTCAAGTTCTTGCTTCCTTTGAAAATAATCATAGGAAAGCTTTTCATGATTAGTTTAGAGCGTTTCATGACGACTTTCAAGTTATTCGTACTTAAAATGAAGATTTTTATTGTCTTCAATTAAGTACTGAGTTCGAGTCATTTCCTCGTCCAACAGGTCATCGCGTTTGTCTAATAGTTTTTGAATATGCTCCATAGCAGTCTATTGCTGTGTTGAATTCTTAGCATGAGTTTTATAGCTAGGTTTAGATTTACATCCAGAGTCATCTTCACTAGATGTTTGATAGTGAGCATCGCGTGAGTTTACCTTGGCACCACGTGCCATGAAGTAGTAGGTGGGAGAAGAGTCATCCTCGTTAGCATCAGCGTTGGTGAAGAGGCCATCTTCTTCAGTTTTGAAGATGGACTTGGAGACGTATGCTAAAGCTAAAGCCAGGCTTGCCATGCCTGAGTCAGATTCCTCAGATGCAGACTCCTCCTCTGAATCCATTTCCTTGCCAACAAACGCACGACCCTTGCTAGATGAGCTCTTCTTGTGTGATGAAGACTTTGACGAAGACTTCGAAGAAGACTTTAAGGATTTCTTCTTCTTCTTGTCATCAAAATCATATTCCTTGCTCTTCTTCTTATTGTTGTTCTCATTGTCCCATTTAGGACATTCAGAGATGTAGTGACCAGGTTTCTTGCACTTGTGGCACGTTCTCTTCTTGTAGTCACGGGAGGAAGCTTCATCATTTCTTGAGCTGGATCTTGAAGACTGTGTGGATCCTTTCTTCCTGGTGAAACTTTGGAACTTCTTCACGAGCATGGCAAGTTCCTTCCCAATGTCTTTAGGATCCTCAAAATTGAAGTCAGATTCTTCTTTAGATGAGGAAACAACATTTTCCTTCAAAGCGCGAGCTCGGCCATAGTTGGGACCATAGATATCACTTTTCTCAGATAGCTGGAACTCATGTGCTTTGAGCCTTTCAAGTATGTCAGACGGATCGAGAGTCTTGAAGTCAGGGCGTTCTTGAATCATCAGGGCCAGGGTTTCAAATGATCTATCTAGTGATCTCAAGAGAGTCTTGACGATTTCATGCTTGGTGATCTTAGTGGCGCCGAGTGCATGAAGCTCATTTGTGATGTTAGTGAGGAGATCAAATGTCAGCTGAACATTCTCATTGTCATTTCTCTTGAAGCAGTTGAAGAGATTGCGAAGAACACTCATCCTTGAGTCTCTCTGGGTTGAGATGCCTTCATTGACCTTGGAGAGCCAGTCCCAGACTAGCTTTGAAGTTTCCAGAGCACTCACACTGCCATACTGTCATTTGGTCAGATGACCACAGATGATGTTCTTGGCAGTAGAATCCAATTGAATGAACTTCTTGACATCAGCTGGGATGATGCCTTCACCGGCCTTGGGAACGTTGTTATTGACGACATACCAGAGCTCGACATCAATGGCTTCAAGATGCATGCGCATCTTATTCTTCCAGTAGGGGTAATCAGTGCCATCAAAGACAAGGCACGCCGCGGAGACTTTGATTATCCCTGTAGTCGACATAGCTAAAACTCTAGGTGGTTAAATCGAATCACACAGAGCAAGGGAGCACCTTGCTCTGATACCAATTGAAAGTGCTAGTTATCGACTAGAGGGGGGTGAATAGGCGATTTTTATGTAAGTCTTCAAAACGTAGAGGGTTTGAAGACAAATAGTATAAATGAACCTATTAATATACAGCGGAAGGTGGACTACACTAGACAGGACATAGTCAAGTAAGCAATGAAGTGAAAACACGAAGACTATCGGCAGCTAGGTAGTATGGATCAAGATAGAAGATAGTATGAAGCCAATCAACAACAGTCTTCACATAGTGAAGTAAATCATATCATGCAAGAAGGCAATGATTTCACGAAGACAAGCAGTAAGTAAAGAGAGGTAGAAGATAGAACCAGTTGCTTGGTGAGGACATGTATTTCTTGGACCAGTTCCAGTTGCTGTGAAAACTGTACGTCTGGTTAGGGAGGCTGAGATTCAACTCAGAAGACCGCGTCGGCACCTTATTCCCCTTGAGCTAAGGACACACAGTCCTCGCCCAATCACTCTGGTAAGTCTTCAAGGTAGACTTCCAAACCTTCATAGACTTCGTTCACCGGCGATCCACAATGACTCTTGGGTGCTCAGAACGCGACACCTAACCGGCTGGAGGATTCATAGTCCTCAAGTGTAACAAGTCTTTAGGTCACGTAGACAGAAAGCCTTCAGTGATGCCTAACACTCTTTGGCACTAGGTGTTTAGGGCTTTGTTCTCGCAAGGATTTCTCTCTCAAAGGCTTCGGAGGTGGGTTGCTCTCAAACGACAAAAGTTGTGCACTAACTCTGAGCAAGCACCAATTTATGGTGTAGGAGGTGGGCTATTTATAGCCAGGAGGCAACCCGACCTGATTTTTCCGAAATGACCGTGGGTCACTAAGGAACTGATACGTGTCTAACGGTCAGATTTCAAACACACGCGGCAGCTTGACTTGGGCTACAAGTAAAGATGACTTATCCAGCTCTGGATAAGATTTGCTCTCATTGTCTTCGCTCGAAGACATAGGATTTGGTTGAGCATCACTTTAGTCACTCTGACTTTTTTCACTTGGACCCCACTTAACAGTACGGTGGTTCCTATGACTCAACAAAGAAGAAAAGGAAACTATGAAACAACTATGTCTTCGCACTCCATAGTCTTCATACGATGTCTTCTCATGTCACAGTCTTCAATGTGAAACTCTTCATAGACCACCATTGTCTTCAATGTCTTCACACATTTTTAGGGGTCATCTCTGGTAGGTAAACCGAATCAATGAGGGAGTACTACATGTGTTATCCCGCAATTCTCACAAATACATTAGTCCCTCAACCAAGTTTGTCGTCAATACTCCACAACCAACTAGGGGTGGCACTAGATGCACTTTTACAGAAAGTGATGGCGAATTTCAATGTGCTTTGTCTTCGAGTGCTGAACTGGGTTGCTGGCAATCTTGATGGCGCTTTCATTATCGCAGCAGAGTCACACTTGCTTCAGATGGAAGCAATAGTCCTTGAGAGTTTGCTTCATGCATAGAAGCTGAGCACAAGAAGATCTAGCAGCAATGTATTTAGATTCAGTAGTGGAGAGAGACACACAATTCTGCTTCTTTGAAGGCCAACAGACAAGAGATCGTCCAAGAAAGTGACATGTGCCTGATGTGGACTTGCGATCAACCTTGTCCAGCATAATCAGCATGTGAGAATCCAACTAGATCAAACTCTGAGCCCTTTGGATACCATAATCCTAGTGTTGTGGTGTAAGCCAAATATCAAAGAATTCACTTCACAGCTAAGTGATGCGACTCCTTTGGTGCCCCTTGGAATCGGGCACACATGCAAACGCTAAGCATGATATCTGGCCTAGATGCACATAAATGGAGTAAAGAACCAATCATGGAGGAGTATACCTTTTGATCGAACTCTTTACCATTGTCGTTGGGGCCCAGATGACTTTTGGTTGGCAATGGCGTCGTGTATCCCTTGCAGTCTTGCATTCCAAACTTCTTCAGGTAATCTTTGAGGTATTTCTCTTGAGATATGAAGATGCCATTGCTTTGCTGACGGATTCTAAGACCAAGGAAGAACTTCAGCTCACCCATCATGGACATATGTTATTGCTCTTGCATCATGTGCCCAAACTCATCACTGTATCTTTTGTCAGTGCAGCCGAAGATAATGTCATCCACATAGATCTGGCATGCAAACAGTTCACCATCGTATGTCTTCGTGAAGAGAGTGGGATCGAGGGAACCAGGTTTGAAGACTTTGCTCTTCAGGAAGTATTTGAGTGTGTCATACCAAGCACGAGGGGCTTGTTTGAGGCCATACAGTGCCTTGTTGAGCTTGTATACCATATCAGGATGTTTTGCATCTTCAAAGCCAGGTGGTTGTGCAACATGCACTTCTTCTTCAATCTTGCCATTGTGATGGTTGGCATAGGCTAGCAGTATGTGCATTGCTTGAAGCCTAGCCACCGGAGCAAATGTTTCATCGAAGTTAATCCCTTCACCTTGAGTGTATCCTTGAGCAATGAGACGAGCCTTGTTTCTGACAACTTGACCATGCTCTGTTTGTTGCGATAGATCCATTTTGTGCCTATGATATTGTGCTTGCGAGGATTATGACGCTTGACCAATTCCCTTACATTGTTCAGCTCGAACTGTTGAAGCTCTTCTTGCATAGCCTGAATCCATTCAGGTTCCATGAAGGCTTCAGCAACTTCCTTGGGATTAGATATAGAGACAAATGTGAAGTGCCCACAGAAATTTTCTAGCTGTGTTGCTCTTGAACGAGTGAGGGGACCAAGTGCATTGATGTTATCAATTATCTTCTCAATCCGTACTTCATTTGCAGCACGAGGATTAACTAGACGAAGATTTTGCCTTTGCTGATCATTGTCTTTATCTTCATCATTGGCTTTAGGCTGAGCAGCATCTTCAGGTTGACTTGGTGCGGAAATGATAAGTTCTTCTTCGGCCTATGCCTCTGAAGGTATGATTTCTCCAGTACCCATAAGCTTGATGGATTCACTTGGTGAGACTTCAGCTAGCACATTTGGCAGGTGCTCTGTTTGCGAGCCATTAGTTTCATCGAACCGCACATCCACAGTTTCAACCACTTTATAGTGAAAGAGGTTGAAGACTCTATAGGAGTGTGAATCCTTTCCGTTACCAAGCATAAAACCTTCATGTGCTTTCGGTGCAAATTTTGAAGTGTGATGCGGATCCTTGATCCAGCACCTGGCACCAAATACTCTGAAGGAGCTTACATTTGGCTTCTTACCAGTCAGTAGATCATATGATGTCTTCTTTAGAAGCTTGTGAAGATAAACACAGTTGATGACATGGCATGCAGTATCAATAGCTTCAGGCCAGAACTTCCTTGGAGTCTTGTACTCATCAAGCGTCGGCTGAGCCATCTCAATGAGTGTTCTGTTCTTGTGCTCCATGATGCCATTCTACTGAGGTGTGTATGGAGCTGAGGATTCATGAGTGATGCCCAATGTATCAAGATAAGTGTCAAGGCCAGTGTTCTTGAACTCTGTGCCGTTGTCACTTCTGATGTGCTTCATCTTGATGCCATAGTTCGTCATGGCACGATTGGCAAATCGTCTAAAGACATTCTGCACTTTAGTCTTGTAAAGGATTATGTGCACCCAGGCGTATCTTGAATAATCATCAACAATGACGAAGCCATATAGGCAAGTAGTGGTAGTGAGAGTAGTGTAGTGAGTAGGGCCAAATAAGTCCATGTGAAGTAGCTCGAAGGATTGAGACGTCGTCCTGATTGTCTTTGTGGGCTGTTTGGCCCTTGTCATCTTTCTAGCTTCGCAGGCACCACATAGATGATCCTTCTTGAACTTGACACCCTCGATGTCTATGATGTGTTTCTTCATCACGAGAGTGTACAAGTTCCTCATGCCAGCATGCCCTAGCCTCTGATGCCAGAGCAAGCACTCTCAAGGGTATTGTGAAGCATAAACATTTGACAAACGAGTGGATTCTGAAAGCTCAGATCTAGGTTAGGACTGATAGGATGATTGGCAAGAGATTCAAGAACAAAATACATAGTAAGACCATTTGGGCATTTTATCTTGCGCTCCACAAGATGTTTTAGGTCCCCAGCAATAGCATCAGAATCCTTTGATTTCCGGCTAGAGACATTTCCCTGCAAAAGAGATTTAAGTTTTCTTAACCACCCACATTTTCAGGGGTGGCTTCGAAGCAATGAGTCTAAGTGCAGCATCTGAGAACTTTGGCTATTGAACCCTAGCAAATAGTCTTATAGGGGGTGAATAATACTCATAAGAATCAGCAAAGTAGTTCTTGGTCTTATGAACATGGCAGTTTGATGAAACACGCTCATATTCATAGGCCTGAGTATGGTTTCCCTGCAAAACATTTGTGTTAGGGTGACTCTGGTGAGTCATCTGTCTGTATGAAGCCTTTGGACCATATGAAGCCTTTGGTCTGGGGTTTGTCTTACCGGTGGTGTCATGATGACATTGACCTGAAGATTTTCAAGACAACTCTTGGGGACCCAGATCTTCTTCAAAAGTGGCCCATTCCTGCAGTTAGTACCAATATACCTAGCAAACACTTCACCATTCTGATTCTTAAACAGTTTATAGTTTGCATCAAAGGATTCATCAATGATAGTTGGGTTAGCACACGTGAAGCCAGATAAGGTAGATGGATCCACTGAAGGTCCCTTTGCAGCAACCCATGTGGTTTTGGGGTACTTCTCAGGCTTCTAGTAAGAACCATCAACATTCATTTTCCTCTCGAACCCAACACCCTCTTTCCTAGGCTTTCGGTATAGAATCTGTTTCTTGAGGACATCACATAGTGTATGATGCCCTTCGAGACTTTTCTACATTCATGTCTCAAGCAATGTCTTCAAGCTGGCATAATTATCAGCAATAGTAGTGGTATCCTCAGCAGAGGTGTTAGTTACCACATCAGCAGTTGAAGATATTGCAACAGTAGTAATAGTAGAACATCTAGCAACAGAAGCAGCATTATCACGCTCAAGACATTTTAGACATGGTGGTTAAAATCCTTCCTGACCGGAACTGATCTGTTGAGCGCGGAGTGACTCGTTCTCCTTTTGAAGATCTTTATGAGCCAATCTCAAGTTCTCAAGCTCTTGCTTCCTCTGAAGATAATCATAGGAGAGCTTTTCATGAGTAGTTGAGAGCGTTTCATGACGACTTTCAAGTTCTTCGGACTTAACATGAAGATTTTTGATGTCTTCAATTAAGGACTGAGATCGGGTCATTTCCACGTCCAACAGGTCATCGCTTTTATTTAATAGTTTTTGAATATGTTCCATGGCATTCTGTTGTTCAGTTGCAATTTTAGCAAGTGTTCTGTAGCTAGGTTTAGATTTACATTCAGAGTTATCTTCACTTGATGTTTGATAGTAAGCATCGCGTGAGTTTACCTTGGCACCACGTGCCATGAAGCAGTAGGTGGGTGCAGAGTCATCCTCATCATTAGCATCAGCGTTGGTGAGGAGGTCATTGTCTTCAGTGTTGAAGATGGACTTGGCGACGTATGCTGAAGCTAGAGCCAGGCTTGCCAAGCCTGAATCAGATTCCTCATCAGACTCTACCTCCACCTCCTCAGATGCAAACTCCTCTGAATCCATCTCCTTGCCAACAAACGCAGGAGCCTTGCTAGATGAGCTCTTCTTGTGTGATGAAGACTTCGATAAAGACTTGGAAGAAAACTTTGAGGATTTGTTCTTCTTCTTCTTCTTGTCATTAGAATCATATTCCTTGCTCTTCTTCTTGTTGTTGTTCTCATTGTCCCATTGAGGACATTCAGAGATGTAGTGACCAGGTTTCTTGCACTTGGGACACGTTCTCTTCTTCTAGTCATGAGAGGAAGCTTCATCATTTCTTGAGCTGGATCTTGAAGACTGTCTAGAGCCTTTCTTCTTGGTGAACCTCTGGAACTTCTTCACTAGCATGGCAAGTTCCTTTCCAATGTCTTCAGGATCCTCAGAACTACAGTCAGATTCTTCTTCAGATGAGGAAATAGCCTTTGCCTTCAAAGCACGAGTCCGGCCATAGTTGGAACCATAGATATCTCTTTTCTCAGATAACTGGAACTCATGTGTGTTGAGCCTCTCAAGTATGTCAGATGGATCGAGAGTCTTGAAGTCAGGGCATTCTTGAATCATCAGGGCCAGGGTGTCAAATGAGTTGTCGAGTGATCTCAAGAGTGTATGGGCTATTTCATGCTTGGTGATCTCAGTGGCGCCGAGTGGGTGAAGCTCATTTGTGATGTTAGTGAGGTGATCAAACGTCAGCTGAACATTCTCATTGCCATTTCTCTTGAAGCAGTTGAAGAGGTTGCAAAGAACACTGATCCTTGAGTCTCTCTGGGTTGAGACACCTTCGTTGACCTTGGAGAGCCAGTGCCAGACTAGCTTCGCAGTTTCCAGAGCGCTCACATGACCATACTGTCCTTTGGTCAGATGACCGCAGATGATGTTCTTGGCAGTAGAATGTAGTTGAATGAACTTCTTGACATCAGCAGGGGTGACACCTTCACCGGCCTTGGGGACACTGTTCTTGATGACATACTAGAGGTTGACATCAATGGCTTCAAGATGCAGGCGCATCTTATTCTTCCAGTAGGGGTAATCAGTGCCATCGAAGAGAGGGCATGCAGCGGAGACTTCGATTATCCCTGCAGTCGACATAGCTAAAACTCTAGGTGGTTAAACCGAATCACAGAGAACAAGGGAGTACCTTGCTCTGATACCAACTAAAAGTGCTAGTTATCGACTAGAGGGGGGTGAATAGGCAATTTTTATGGAAGTCTTCAAAACACGGGGGCTTTGAAGACAAACAGTAGAAATGAACCTATTGATATGTAGCTAAAGGTAGACTACACTGGACAAGCCATAGTCAAGTAAGCAATGAAGTGAAAGCATGAAGACTATGAGCAGCTAGGTAGTATGGATCAGGATGGAAGATAGTATGAAGCCAAACAACAATAGTCTTCACACAATGAAGTCAATCAGATCATGCAAGTAGGCAATGACTTCACGAAGACAAACTGTAAGTAAAGAGAGGTTAAGGATAGAACCAGTTGCTTGTTAAGGACAAGGATTTGTTGGACCAGTTCCAGTTGCTGTGAAGACTCAGAAGACCACGTCTTTACCTTATTCCCCTTGAGCTAAGGACACACATTCCTCGCCCAATCACTCTGGTAAGTCTTCAAGGTAGACTTCCAAACCTTCACATACTTCGTTCACCGGCAATCCACAATGACTCTTGGATGCTCAGGACGTGATGCCTAACCGGCTGGAGGATTCACATTCCTCAAGTGTAACAAGTCTTCAGATCACGCTGACAGAAAGACTTCAGTGATGCCTAACACTCTTTGGCTCTAGGTGTTTAGGGCTTTGTCCTCACAAGGATTTCTCTCTCAAATGCTTCGGAGGTGGGTTGCTCTCAAACAACAAAAGCCATGCACTAACTCTGAGCAGCCACCAATTTATGGTGTGGGGGGGGGGGGTTATTTATAGCCATGAGGCAACCCAACCTGATTTATCCTAAATGACCCTGGGTCACTAAGGAACTGACACGTGTCCAACGGTCAGATTTCAAACACACACGGTAGCTTGACTTGGGCTACAAGTAAAGCTGACTCATCCAGCTCTAGATAAGATGTGCTCTCATTGTCTTCACTCGAAGACATATGATTTGGTTGAGTATCACTTCAGTCATTCTGACTTTGTTCACTTGGACCCCACTTAATAGTACGGTGGTTCCTATGACTCAACAAAGAAGAAAAGGAAACTACGAAACAACTATGTCTTCGCAATCCATAGTTTTCATGCGATGTCTTCTCATGTCATAGTCTTCAATGTGAATCTCTTCACAGGCCACCACTGTCTTTTATGTCTTCACACATTTTAGGGGTCATCTCTGGTAGGAAAACCGAATCGATGAGGGACTACTACCTGTGTTATCCTGCAATTCTCACAAATACATTAGTCCCTCAACCAAGTTTGTCATCAATACTCCAAAACTAACTAGGGGTGGCACTAGATGCACTTACAAGGACAGCTAGCAGAAGACTTCCCAACTCGCGCAAAATAGTGTATTTGTGTCATCGTAGGTTCTTGTGGAAAAGTCACCCATACCGAAATATGAAAGCTAAATTTTATGGGAGGGCAGAGGCAGGTGCGGTCCCAAGACCCTATGACGGGGAGGTGGTCCACAACATGGCTAAAAAAATTAATGTTGTGCTTGGCTAGAACAACCCTTTGACGGTGAAACAAACACCCAAGGGTCAAGTGTTTAAGAAGAAATCAGTGTTCTGGAAATTACCATATTGGGAGATTCTACGTGTACGTCACTGCATCAATGTCATGCATGTAGAGAAGAACGTATGTGAAAGCATCCTTGGTACTCCGCTCAAGATTAAAGGTAAAAGGAAGGATGGGGACGGTTCACGGCTCGATATGCTTGCTGATCAATCAAAACTCAAGAGTGAAGCAGAAGATGATGACAAATTCATCAAAGCTTGCCAGAGTTACAATTTCAGTACAAAAGAAGCAACACAGTTCTTCACCTATTTGTTGTCAGTTAAGACACCCTCTTCTTACTGTGCAAGCATTAGAAGTCTCATGGATGTGAGCTTAGGTTAAATGAAGTTGGGACACATGAAGTCACATGATTTCCACGTAATGTTGACACAAATCCTCCTGGTGGCCATCCAGAATCTGATGGACAAGATATAAGAAACACACTTATTGACCTCTATGATTTCTTCAACCAACTATGGCAGAAAGATATAAATCCTGAAGAGTTGGATCATATGCAAGATGATATTGCAAGAATATTGTCCAACCTAGAGATGTTTTTCCCACTGTCATTCTTTGATGTCATGATCCATCTCACTATGCACCTTGTCGATGAGATAAAGTATTTTGCTCCTGTGTTTGTTCGCAACATGTATCCCTTCGAGCAGTTTATGAGAATACTAAAGCGCTTTTGTCGGAACCGAAACCATCCGGAGGCAAGGATCCTACAAGGTTATACCGAGGAGGAGGTGGTTGAGTTTTGCACCGAATACATGAAACAAGGACCTATAGGTTTGCCCATCTCTCTCCATGAGGGAAGGATGAAAGGTAAGCCGGTCCTTGCTGGCACACAAATGGCTGCACCCGGGGAATTGGCAGAGAAAGCCCATTTGAGGGTACTGCTTAAAAGCCCAGTTCTCATCGCTTATGCATAAGAACACTTGGCGGAGATACGCCAAGGCTTCTTACAAATGGTGCCTTCATCAGATGTTGAGATGAAGGAGCACACTAAGAACTATGCTGAATGGCTAAAGAATCGTTTGGCACAAGGATCAATCGATGACATTGCTACGTGGTTGGCACAAAAGCCATCACCTATGGTGTTAATGTACCAAGCATATGACATAAATGGATACACGTTCTACACTGAGGAACATGGTCAAAAGACCTCATATCAGAATAGCTCTGTTCGAATAGAATGCATGACTGTAAATGAAGCTAATAAAAGTGTATACTATGGAACCATCAAAGAGATTTGGGAGCTTGACTATGTGAAAGTTAAGGTGGCATTATTCTGGTGCGCATAGATCCCTCTTTGTCACGTAAGGATTGATGAGTACAGGAAGACCTGTGTTAACAAGACAACGATGGCATATCACGCGGACCCATTCATTCTTGCCAGCGATGCTACCCATATTTTGTTTGTGGAAGACCCCTTGCATAAGAACAGCCATTTAATGATGCATGGGAAGATAAGGGTACTGGGTGTCGATGATGTTGCTGATGAGGACGAGTATGATGAATTTGATGAGTTGCCAGCTAAGGGATCACACACCCGTGTAACAAAGCAGCGTAAAATCATCAAAAACCCCAAGTTCGTTCGGGGTCAACTTAATGATCCCAGTTCCCCCATTTACATGGGAATTAAGCCGTAACACTAGTCTTTATGCCTACCCTGCAACTTAATTCGTTCAATTTAGAATTGTCGCGTGTATTGAATTTGTGAGTTATGCCAGGTTTTCTGTTGATGTAAGAACCGTTAATATGTTGACCTTGATATGTTGTCAGCTCGGGAACTGAATATGAACTGTTTTGTTATTATTATTATTATTATTATTATTATTATTATTATTATTATTATTATTATTATTATTATTATTATTATATCATAGAGGTAGCACACTCAATTGATCTCACTACAGTATGTGTGAACAAAAATATGGAACCTGGTTTGCAAATAGCACATGGTTCATTGACGAAAGCCACGTGCCGACCAAACCCCGCCACCCCGGCCACAATCTGACTCGTGGTTTCTGATTGACCAGAACCCAAACCCCATGGATCGTACGTCTGCACCGTTGGATGCTCCCAGATCGAACGACAATCCTCATCCCTTTCGACAACACATGCATTTTCGGTTGTAATTTTATTTTTATAAACAAAATGCATGTTAATCTCAAAAAATGTCTTAAATATAGCTAACGATGCCTAAAATGCGCCAGAAAATCAAACCCGTGGTATAATGGTTATTGCATACCGTGGAAATTTTTATGGGGCCAAACGATGAAGTCACCGGCCAAAGGAGTTTGAATTAACACATCTCCTTTTGGAACACTGTGATCCTTCATGTGAGATGCTCCGGTCTGGAAGGAGCGGTCATCAAAACTTGTGCCACACTTTACCAATTTTTTTCCACAGAGTCGTGAGAGCACGCCACGGGCACACATTGACTTTGATGATGTCTGAACTCCATCTGAATTTCCTGTAACTCAAATACCAACTAGGCCTACGCTAGTGGCCGCACCTCGCAGCCGAAATGTTTGAAACTTCTCCCCGCTTCTCGAACAAATGCATGCAAACTCAGAAAGCGACACACAAATGATCTGTACACCTTCTTTGCTAGGCTGATAGTAAGGGGTATCATAGCTAGTATCATGCATGCCAACTAGGCAATTTTGATGAGTTTTCATATAATTAATTAAATGAAGAAAGAGAGGGTTAGGTATCATATCATTAAACCATATCATAATAAATGCTATGCTACTATGTGTCATGCATGACAATATAAATAAAGTACTACATATGATACTGGCTACTCTATGATACTATGCATTAGAGCAAGTACACAATAGAGTGACATAAGACTAGCCACAATGGGTAGTAACATAGAATGTTACTATCTAGTCTATGTTACTACCTCTATAGTGGGGACTAACATATGTGTAGTAACATGCAACACTTCATTTATTAGCACTACAAAATAATACACTTCCGTGATGATATGTGTTTGTCACAGTAGGGCACATTTTCTGTCATGCATGTACATCCATGACTAATTTAAGACAGAATCAAGATAGTCATACATGTGCCGTCGTAGAAGTGTTCCATGACATTACCAAATTATCATCACGAAAGTGTCCACTTCCATGACGATAAATCACGCGTCATGGAAGTGCTTTCGTCATGGGTGACCGACACGTGGCATCCACCGTAACGGGACGCAGTTAAGCTATCGAGTCTGGTTTTGTATCTGATAACCCGTTGACATCCCAGACCAATGCGAATTTTCCACGTGTAAAATTCTCATTGGCCAGAGGAAACATGTGTCGGCTCAACGTTCGGACAGATGTCATCCACTCATTGGACAGGAGGAGCCTATGATACGTTGACACATGTCACGGCCCAACAGAGGCCCATTCCGATGAAAAGGCCGGCCCGTTTGACTTTGTCAAAAGGTAACGGGCTAGCCCATGGGAAGCCTGTTAACGGCCTGTTCGTATATAGCCCATTTATGGCCCGCTTACTACCGACCCATTACGGCCTATCAGAATTAATCCTAGTAGCTTCATCTGGGCCGTCAAATATGATTCTGGCCTGTTGTAACTTCCGGCTCATGTATGGCCCTTGATGTCTTTCGGCCCATATGAGGCCCTTTGTAACTCTTGGCCCATTGAAGGCCCGAGATGAAACTGGCCCATAATGAACAGTGTATCACTTTATACCCATTAACGGCCCATTATTCCGTCGGCCGTTTCTAGCCCGTGTTAACTTTCAGCTTTCTAAGGGCCCATTTATTCTTGGACTCATTTCTAGAAATCGGTTAGATAAGGCCCGTTACTGGGTTGTTCTGTTTTTGGGCCAAATACAGCCCGTGGTTACATTCGGCCTGTTTGTGGCCCATTAAGCCGTTGGGCTATTTTCATAGCGTTATCAAATACGGCCTATTAAAGGCCCGTTATGGTCCATGAAGAGTACGTCCCATGTCTGGCGAAATGATTATACACGCCCGTAGAAGGCCCATGGATCCTACGGCTCGTAGAAGACCAATGGATCCTACGGCCCGTAGAAGGCCCATGGATCTACGGCCCGTAGAAAGTCCAAGGATCTTATGGCCCGTAAAAGGCCCATGGATCCTACGGCCCGTAGAAAGTCCATGGATCCTACGGCCCGTAGAAGACCAATGGATCCTACAGCCCGCAGAAGGCCCATGGATCCTATGGCCCGTAGAAAGTCCATGGATCCTACGGCCCGTAGAAGGCCCATGGATCCTACAGCCTGTAGAAGGCCCATGGTTACAACAGTCTGTGTGTTGCCATGATTATCGTGTCCTAGTGACCAAAACTAGGTTACTGTGGCCACTAAAAAACGCGGAAAAGAACTGTAGTGACTACAAGAAAACAACTAAACAAGACAATAAGGAAATAAATAAGCAAGCAACTAACGCTAGCCTATTACAGCTATTACACATATTACATCCACTGGGCATCAAAGTTCGCCACCAGTGCAAATGTAGGGAACAAAGCAGCATATTACGTACACTCGCCATCAAAATTGGCTACCAGTGCAAATAAATGCAGCAGCAAAACAAGTCCATAACTGAAACAACTTCAGAAGAGCTCAAGAAATGTTATCATGGGTATCCACCATGCTGGCAATAAGCTTAGCAAGCTTATTAGCTTTGTCCTGTTTGGCTCTAAAATCCTCCAATGCTTGCTGTTGCACCAGAAAGTATGCATATGAATGCTCCAGGGACTTCTGCAGTCCTTCCTCTTCTTGTCACAGAACAGCTGATCGATGTCTTTCAGCTTGTAGTTGAGACTCAAGAAACTAAACTGATCAGACAGTGAGTTTGAATAACTTGTGCAAGCGGTAGTGGCCAGTAACTCAAACAGTAAACCAAGACAGGACTTTGGGGTTGCCTCACTGTCTTCAAGATAGTTTTCATTAGCTGTTTTATCAGCTTTGTTGGAGAACAACAAGGATGTCTCACGATCCCGAACCTTATCTGCATTACCTCCTTTAACATTGCTTAACAAGGCACTCTTCTCCAATATTCTGTCAGCATTCTAAAAGAAGAAACAAGTAGACACATAATAGGTTTAGCATGTACTAGTATATGAAACTCATTTCGGTGAACCAGTTCATTAGTAAGGTGGACAAGGTTAAACTACCAAGTCTTCAATTGCCAAGTAGTACATTTTAAAAGCATCAAACAAACATATATCTATATCCTATGGTCACTGCATTGTCTTGCCAAATCAAAATAGAGACATGGTTCAAATCATATTAGTTCAAGAGAAAGCAGCACTGAAATAATACAAAGCCTAGGAAACTGTAACACCCTCAATGCGACTATAGCTCCCACGTGTCGAGGCACGACTTAGAGACATAATCGCATTGAAGGCATATGTCGCAAGTTAGGCAATCTTCACAACATCCCATGTAATATGATAATAAAAGGGGAGATAACATAGTTGGCTTACACTCGCCACGTCAATCAAGTACATAAATAACATTACATCATCCAAACACTCATGGCCCGACTATGGCGCCAAAATAAAAGATAACCCAACATGCAACACGGTCCCAATCACCCCCAACTGGGCACCACTACTGATCATCAAGAAAGGAAACATAGTAACGTTGAGAGTCCTCGTCGAACTCCCACTTGAGCTCAAGTGCGTCTCCTGGAGCGGAATCATCAGGCCCTGCATCTGGTGTAATAGTAATCTGTGAGCCACAGGGACTCAGCAATCTCGCACCCTCGCGATCAAGACTATTTAAGCTTATAGGTAAGGCAAGGTAAATATGTGGAGCTGCAGCAAGCGACTAGCAAATATGGTGGCTAACTTATTCGCAAAAGAGAGCGAGAAGAGGAGGCGAAGCGCGAGCGAGAAACTAGAGGACAACCTGCGCAAACATTACTCCAACACCGTGTCCACTTCCCGGACTCCGCCGAGAAGAGGCCATCACGGTAACACACTCAGTTGATTCATTTTAATTAAGTTAAGGTTCAAGTTATCTACAACCGGACATTAACAAATTCCCATCTGCCCATAACCGCGGGAACGGCTTTCGAAAGTTCAATCCCTGCAGGGGAGTCCCAACTTAGCCCATGAAGCTCTCACGGTCAACGAAGGAATAGACCTCCTCCCAAAACGTTCCGATCAGACTCGTATCTCGGTTCTTCAAGACACTTTGACAGGTTAAAACAAGACCAGCAACACCGCCTGAATGTGCCGACAAATCCCGATAGGAGCTGCACATATCTCATTCTCAGGGCACACTCAGATGAGCCAGACGTCGGGTAGGCCAGCCCAGAGTTGCCCCTGGTATCCCCGGACATCGCTCGGTGGGACCAACACTCAGAGGAGCACTGGCCCGGGGGGGGGTTAAAATAAGATGACCCTTGAGTCTGCAGAACCCAAGGGAAAGAAAAGGCTAGGTGGCAAATGGTAAAACCAAGGTTGGGCATTGCTGGAAAAGCTTTAATCAAGGCGAACTATCAAGGGGTTCCCATTATAACCCAACCGCGTAAGGAACGCAAAATCCGGGAAAATAACACCGATATGACGGAAACTAGGGCGGCAAGAGTGGAACAAAACACTAGGCGAGAGGCCGAGCCTTCCACCCTTTACCAAGTATATAGATGCATTAAGATAACATAGCAATATAATGATATCCCAACAAGTAAATAAATGTTCCAACAAGGAACGGCCTCCGATCTTCACCTGCAACTAGCAACGCTATAAGAGGGGCTGAGCAAAGCGGTAACATAGCCAATCAGCGCTTTGCTAGGACATGGTGGTTCAGAGGTTTGACATGGCAATTTGGGAGTCTTGAAAGCAAGTGGTAGGCATCGTAGCATTGGCATAACAAAAGAGCGAGCAAACTAGCATAGCAAAGATAGTAGTGATTTCGAGGGTATGATCATCTTGCCTCCACAGTTGTCAGAGTTGACTGGATCCTCGAAAGCAAACTCAACGGGCTCCTCGTTAGCGTACTCGTCTCCCATCTCTACCCAAACAAGACAAACAAGCAACAAGGATACAATCAACCACGTGCAAGGAACAAACAAAATGATGCAAAGATGATATGCTATGCGGGATGCGATGCGGGATGCAAAATGCAAGATATGACAGGAAATGCATGAACTTGGCCTCAACTTGGGAATCCAAGTGTTCCACTGGAAATATGAGATGAAATCGCTTGAAAATGATATAAAGAACGCCGGAATCGGAATTACGGTTTGGAAATGGCAAGCGATTCAAATATGACACCGGTCTGCGATTTACAGCAAGTAGCCATCTAAATGCAATGAGATGAACATGCTACAGCAACCAAACATGACAACAAAATACATGGAAGTGATGCATTCAAGATGCTTAACAAAAGTATAGCACTGAGCTACGACCAATTTATCCATTAACAGGTTCAAACAAGCATGGCAGAAATGCATATGACAAACAGATCTCAGACTTAGTGAAATTAACACTTGTCTGGAATTTCAGATCAGGTAGCACTCTTCGGAGCAGCGAAACTACATGCTATAGGACCTGAACATGGCAAAGTAAAGCATGAAATTGAGCTACTCAAAGAGCTTAACAAAAGTCCCTTAGTGACCTTGAGCCAAAAGGGATCAGAAAATACAATTGCAAGCATGTGAACATAGCAAAAACATAATCAGTTTTCAGACTTAATGAAAACTGGCACATGCTGAAATATAACTCAAGTAGGCATGTTTACGAGCTCGGTGCACTCACTACGGTGCAAGTCATTGCAAGACAAGCATACATCCATCAAGAAGGCACAAAATGCAAGCTAGACATGGCAAGAAGAATAGCATAGCATGCACGGATCAACCACAACATCATTGGCAAAATTGCAAACAAGTTGACAATCTGCCCAGATCACAAAGTAGCAAAAGTAGAGCTCGATTGACTCAAGCTGGGGTGCTCCATAATTGCAAACAAGGACATGGATGGATAGAGCACTACAATATTAACAAAACATCCTTACTGATCATCCTCAAAAGAGGCACGGATCACTAGGAAACAACATGAACATATGGCATCATGAGATAAACAGATCAAGGACTTAGTGGAAATGCTAAGTCCCTAAAAACAGAATTACCAAGTGCACCACTTTGCAAGCTTGCACTAGTCACCCCACACATCACAAAAATACATGGGTTGCACCTCTCGAAAGATGACAAAACCCTTAACAAAACACATGTAGAGCATCAGGGCATAGCATGCACACAATAATCATGGCAAAAATGACAAAATCCTAAATGGAGTAGCAGATCTGACAATTAACTCAAGTAGCCCTCTTCTAACAGCATTTCGGGCATCAAGATGAACTCAAATGAAAATGATGCAATGGAATCAAATGATGTACTCTATGAGATGAACATTTTGATGTGCTATATGCATGAATCGGAGCTACGGATGCAAAGTTACGGGGCTATGAACATGGGCACTTGAGCTAGGGTTTCAGAAAAAAATCAACCGGATCTGGATCTGGATCTCGCCGGGCACTGTTCACCGGCGCCGGATTTGTCGAGGAGGCGGCCACCGGAGCGGATTCTGGCCGGCGCGGGTCGCCGGAGCGACGAGGGCGGCGGGCGCGGCGGCTTGGCGAGGCTGGGAGGATTGGCGGCGAGGCGGCGCGGCCGGGCAGCGAGGCGGCGCGGTGGCGGCGGAGCGGCGTGGAGGCGGCGGAGCGGCGTGGAGGCGGCGGAGCAGCGCTGTGGCGGTGAGCGGCGTGGAGGCGGCGGCGAGCGGCCGGCGATAAGGAAGAGGCGGCACGGCAGGGCACCCCAGCGCAGCCCGGTCGGGAGGAGGAGCGGGCCGGCCTCGGGCCTCGCGGGCCGGCGGTGGGAGGCAGCGCAGGGAGGCCACGTGGCGGCCTGCAACTGGCTGGGCGCGGCGGCGTGATTCCGTCCGCCCGGGACGGACGTGTCCGGCGGCGGCGCGAGGTGGATTTTTAGGGTTTCGGGGAGGGGGATCCGAGATTTTCGAAGAGGACCTATTTATAGACATAGAGGGAGCTAGGAGAGTCCAAATGAGGTGCGGTTTTAGGCCACGCGATCGTGATCGAACGCTCTAGATGATGGAGAAGGCTTAGGTGGGTTTTGGTCCAAATTGGAGGGGTGTTGGGCTGCAACACACGCGAGGCCTTTTTGGTCCCTCGGTTAACCGTTGGAGTATCAAACGAAGTCCAAATGATATGAAACTTGACAGGCGGTCTACCGGTAGTAAACCAAGGCCGCTTGGCAAGTGTCAGGACCCCGATTCCAAGTAACATCGATCTAGCCGGTAACACCTCATATCACTTTGCGGCCTCACGCACGGTATTCCCATGGGTGTCACCTTACCATGGTTCGGGACCGTTTGTGCCTTTTGGCTCACGTATATGATAGTGTCGCTAGCATCCATATGACAGAGAACCCGGGCCGACATGGCTAGTCGTGAACCCAAAGCGGCACTAACCTATGGGGACATGCATACATGAATCACATCGAGCGTGTCGGTCAGCAGCGTGTGAATCCGGGCTGTAGCACTGGGCTAACAGGACTCCGGGAACCCCGGCTGTAGCAGGCTAGGCAGGACTCCGGATGTCACCGCGTGACATTTCCCCGAAGGGACAGACACAGGAACAAAGTGAAACACATGTCGGCTAGTCAAGTGTCATGAGCAGTAGTGCTGGGCTAGCAGGACTCCGGTGAACCGGGCTGTAGCAGACTACTATGGCTCATGGAAGCACAAGACTACATTTCCCCATAAGAGAGGCTACCAAGGATAAACAACTAGATTGTCGGATCCCACACATACCAAGCATTACAATCATACACACAATATGCTCGATATGTGTAAATACAACATGGCATTACAAGAAGACTCTACGACTCAAGTATTTATTCATTAGGCTCCGAGGAGCGAGATATTACAAACATGGGTCTCATGACCGAAAATTCAGAGCATACAAGTCAAAGCACATGCGGAAGCTTAATATGTCTGAGTACAGACATCTACAAATGAAAAAAAAGGCTGAGAAGCCTGACTATCTACCAGATCCTGTCGAGGGCACAAGATCGTAGCTGAGGTAACAATCTAAACATCGAAGTCCACATGGAACTACTAGCGAGACTGACATCTCTCTGCAAAAAAATAAAGTAGGCAAACGTGAGTACAAATGTACCCAGCAAGACTTACATCAGAACTAACTATATATGCATCGGTATCAACCAAGGGGGTAGTGGAGTTTAACTGCAGCAAGCCAGCTTTGACTCGGTGGCTAACCTAAACTATGACTGCAAGTAACTCTTTTGAGGTGGTGCACACGAGTCCACATATTCACCATATCAATACACCACTATGGATCCACTTCCGTCTCCCTACGAGAAGGCCATCCATAGCACTCACGCTTATCTTGCGCATTTTAAAGTATCCACTTTCACTTGTCTATGAACTGTTATAGGCAACCCAGAAGTCCTTTACCACGGACACGGCTATTCGAATAGATGATGTTAACCCTGCAGGGGTGTACTTCTTCACACACGCTCTCACCACTTATCGCCGTTTACACAACATGTACTCGGCAACCTTCAAGCGGAAGCCCGGCGAGGGTGTCGGCCACGGCCTACCTAAACACTCAAGTCTCTAGTCCAGGTTTATCGCCTATCCAAGTTCCATCCGTAGGGAGTCCGGCCGAGGTTTCCACATACGGCCCCGAATGATGTGAACAGGGTTCCCGAGACACCAAACGGGCGCCCGGTACATCGTGCCACGATGTATCTACCGCATCATAGCCCACCCCTAGGGTCAGCGCTACGCATGGCTGCCAACACATATCCTATAAACACCAGAAACTAGTTGCAACTCCTGGATAGAGGACAAGGGTGATCAAGAAGCCGAGAGGGTCCATTGGTTTCGGGCCCAATGCGTGGTAGTAACTGTTTCATGGATCACAAACACAGAACTCAGATCCTAAGGACGGCTTCAATGAGACAACCCACCATGTACTCCTACATGGCCTCTCACTGCTACCTTTACCAAATCGTGTTCACACACTTAGCTCTCAACAGTAGGACATGTTTACACACCTCCAGTTCATCCCCGATGAATCAGACCTAACCCAACTCTAAGCAGTAGCAGGCATGACAAACAAGCATGAATGATTAGGCACATCAGGGCTCAAACAACTCCTACTCATGCTAGTGGGTTTCATCTATTTACTGTGGCAATGACAGGTCATGCAGATGATAAGGGGTTCAACTACCTCAGCTAGTAACAGAGGAATCGTGTTGTCCTAATGCAGTAAAAGAGAGCAGGAGTGGGAGAGTGGGAATGTATCGGAATGCACAAGGAGGTTTTGCTTGCCTGGCACTTCTGAAGATAGTATAGCTCTTCATCGGTGTCATCGAACTCATCGTCGAAGCAACGTCTACTAAGAGGGGACAAATACCGGCAAGAGAGAAAGAAACACAATCAATGCAATGCACAATATGATGCATGATCATGACATGGTAAAATGAGTGTGTTGGGCTAATGCACCTACAACCAGATGGGTCTGGGTCATTTTGAACCAAAGGTTCAATCCCAAACTCAAATTATGAATTTATATAGTGCCTTATAATGTTTTGATATAAACATCAGGTTTAAGTTGCTTTATCATGCATGAAAATGGTACATATGGATAGATTAGATTTTTCTGATCATTTTTCATATATAATTTATTTCATTTGGAGTTACGGTTGAATTTCTATGATTTTTAGAAGTTTTGGGCCTTTTCTGGAATTTATAAATCATTTCTGATTCATTTTAATTTCAGAAAACAAATATTGCGTCAGCATTGAGTAAGCATGACGTCAGCAAGTCAACTGCGGCTGAACGGGGTCAAACCTAACGGTGGGTCCCGCGTGTTAGTGTCATTAGTTTTAACTAATTATAATTAGTACTAACCCTAGATTAATTAGCCGGCTAGGACCCACCTGTCATTGACCCAGGGGGGTCAAACTGGGCCCACCCTTGATCAAACGGGGTCAATGTCGCCGGACTTGGTCCACGGCTCGTCGCCGGCGACGACAGAGACGACAGAGCGGCTCGGGAATGCTCTACAGGGCACCGTTTTGAGTGTGGTTTGTTGCTACGGCTTGCTGGCGCTCTCGCGCATCTAGTGGTGGCAGCGGTAGCATCTGGGATGGCCTAGGTTGACGGCAACGACGACTTGTGCGGCGGCCGGCGTTCGGCCAACGGCGGGTTGGGTGCTACGGTGCGTTAGCGAGCGGGATGAGGTGCTGGGCGGACTCTACATGGCTCCGGAAGCACGCGGGACTCGATGGTTCGAGCAACAGAGCATGACATCTAGGTTCCCGGCGGCCATGGCGGACGGCGGCGCTCAGCCATGGTGGGAAAGCTAGTTAGGGGACGAGATAGACACGGGGAAGAGAGGGGTTCGGACCAGGAGCTCACGGCGGGTCGACGGGTAGGCTTAGCGGCTCGGGGGAGGTCCTGACGATGGAGAATCGAGGACGGCGGCTGTCGGATGCAGAGGGCGATGGCGAGCTCGAGGACGACGTCATAGGGCTCCCTGCATCATGTGACTCGGCGATGAGGAAGAGGGCGTCATGGCAGACCTCGGGGATAGCTCGGAGAGGCGGGGAGGTGGCTGTGGCCGTGGTGGTTTCGGACGGCGGCAACGGACGCGTTCGGTCCAGGCGGGAGAGAGGGAGCAGAGGAGAGGAGGGAGAGCAGCGAGTGAGGGGGAGGAGAGAGAGGTCCAGAGCGGCAATGAGGGAAGGATCGGGGCCCCAGGTGGAAGCAGGAGGTGGAGCTCGGGTGCGCGCGCGTTGACACGCCGCTGCCTACTGGCAGAGGTTGAAGACGGTGGGAGTTGGGCTGGGCCTCAGCCAGGGTGTTGGGCCAGGTGGGTGCACAGGTAAGTTGGCCCAGGTAAGTTTCTGTTCTCTCTCTCTGGTTTTCTATTTATTAATGTTTTCTATTTTCTACAATTGGTTTTGATTTGATTTAAAACATCAAATCATTTTTGAACTTTCTGTAAATTGTTACGTGAGCTCAGAGAACTAGTCCAAGGTCACAAGCAACTTACAAAATATTTGAACCTTATTTCTTATATAACAGAAATAAATTCAACTCAAATATGTTATTGGTTTAAGTTAAAGGCCCAAAAATAAATATTTCTGTGATTCCAAAAATATTGGTTTGAATTTAATCTCTTACCAATATTTTCACAGAGTAACAGGAACATTTCTTTGGACTCATATGATGAGAATTAAATGTTGATTATTTTTAAACGGTTTCTAAGGCTTTGAAAATTCCCTCAATTCAAATTTCAGAATTTAGACATGATGATCATGCAAGGACAAGCAAAGGCTAAACTAGGGCTGTGACAGCAAGTCTCGGTCCTATCCGGAAATGTTTAATCCCCACACACGAAAGAATGCTAGAAAAGACCACCGGAGGAGAATGAAGCGCCGGAATGCAAAACGGACAATGGGGAAAATGCTCAAATGCATGAGACGAACACCTATGCAAATGCAATGCACATGATGACATGATATGAGATGCATGACAACGATAACAACACACGGAGACAAAGACCCGAACCCGAGGAAATAAATTAACTTAACGCTGGAAATGGCAAGAGTTGGAGTACAAATTGGGAAAGTTACATCCGGGGTGTTACAGAAACTAAACGACACAATAAGATTTCATATGGGTACCATGGGTCTACATGTACAACAACACTATTGGCCCTCTTATGGTGCTAGTAATGTGCATGATATGAGAAGTCAACTGTATACACAATTGAAATTGAAATCAACAGAGCTATTTATAAGAGCAAACCTGTTAAAGAAACATGCGTAAACATACTTGTTGTGCCATTGGAGTTTCCATTGGATAGTTCAATTTAAAAATAAGTTTGTATGAGTAAATACAGTGATACAAGAGCAAAGCAATATGCACGATAGCAATGGAATCTTAAATGAGAACAATTGTTTTCAGGTTTAAGCACTTGTTCTACATGAACAGAGTACACTAAGACGCAAGCATACAGTACTTAAAATAAAATGAGCTCATAGACCTTACCACATTCTTGGTTCAGGACCAGTAAAGAACAAGGCATTCCCAGTCATCCCCCCGTAAATGTGCCTCAGGAGAACATAAGGGAATTTGATGAGTTTCTTTGCCAGTGAAGTACGTTTTCTTCACGTAATTCCGATACTGCCACCAAGCATTCTTGAAGATAGTAGTGGTATTAGCACAGGTTACCTCATCCTGAGTTGCCAAATCGGTCCTTCTCTATAGAGAAAAATAGGAAAATTTGTTGTATTATAACCATCATGGAGGTAGTGTGTATGGGACAAAGAAAAGTAATTGCCCTGAATAACATTACTTACACATAACTCCTGGACAAACACCTGCAACTGGCATTTTCCAGAATAATATTTCCATGATGGGAAGATACGCACATAGATACAAACACCTGCAAATGTGATAGATGCTAAACTATGAATGGCTGGTTGTGCTTCCTCGACAGGAATAGGTGTAGTAACTGGTGGAGTTGGGGTTCGTCGTGGCAGTACTGGTGCTTTGGGCACTGGAGCTTCCTCACTAACTGCTCTTGTTTGGGACCTCTATGGTGGAGATGGTGCTATGTCAACAGGAACTGGGTTACTATCTGCTGGGTTTGGGGTTAGATTGGGTGAAGCTGGTTCTTTGTCCATCGCAGTAGGGGTAAAATCTACGAGAGTCTGGGTTATGTGTGGTAGAGCTGGTTCTCGTGCATGTACAACCGGGGTGCTATCTCCACCAATAGGTAGCACTGTTTTATTTGAAGACCGTGTTTTGACTCCGCTAGATAATGCCATCACCTGCTCCAATTGAAATGGCTGATAAACAGGAAACATAATTGAATGTACAGACATTGTATGAGAGACAGATGCAATATATAGTGTGGAAAAAGAGGGCATTAAATAATTGAATTGTATATTGTTTAACTAAAACAAATAGCATGACAAAATTTCATATATATGATGTCTATATAAACTGGATAGCATAGCATAACATAATTAAAAGATATGATGACTAACTAAACATGATTGCATGACATAATTCACATACATGTTATCTAAGTAACCAGGATCGCATGATTTAATTCACATATGTGATTTATATGCTAAGAGGAGGGCATTCGCATATATGATGTCTGAACTAAGAACATGGTGTTGAATATTGTGTATATGATGTCTAAACTATGCAATGCAAGATACCATATGCTTGATATGAGGAATAGAACCGTGCCAAGTTAGAGCACAGACCTCGGTGGGGGAATAGGACTGGTCATCCATCTCTAAATCCATTTCTGAGGAGCTATCGGGACCCAACAAGAGATCTTCTTCGACAGGTAGCACTGTCTGCTCTGAAGGCCTTGTTTTCACTCTAGATTTTTCCATCACCCACTCAAATGGATGATTCATAGGAAGAGTAGTTTAATGTACAAACATTGTCGACAAATGGAAATTTAATGAAGAAAAGGATGGGCTAGATATCATTCAAATATATGATGCCTGGTTAAACAGGATGGCATTGCACATTTCAAAAATATTATGGCTGGCTAAAAGACATGAGACTGCATAATTCCCATATATGATATTGAAACTAAACATGTGGCATTATAGAACATGTCTAAACTAAGCATATGACATATAAGATGTCGAAAGTAGGCACTGCAAGGCAACATATGCATGATACGACTAACATCATCATGCCAAGTTAGAGCACACACCTTGGGGGGTAAATAGGAGAGGTCAGTTGCATTTGAATCTGCCTCGGAACAGATATCTTCCTCCGAATTATAATCTTTAGAGGGGGGAGGGTTTGCCATTGAACCCACCATGGAGCGATGTCTGTATGACATTGTATTCCCACACAAAACTCTTCTCTTTTTCTCTAGATGTTCAGCATGACTGTGTACAATATCTGACATGCATACAAAAAAATATAGTGAGATTATGTAAGGAGAGCATGCAGAAATCTAGAGTAATGGTAACATTTAGTAGATGGATCCAAAAATAATGATAGCAGGCTGATGATTGCTTTAATTTAATAAAAAAACAGATGTTGATTTCTTTACTATTTGTTTCCCACCCAAGATGAACAACATAGGCATAACCTAGGTGAACCAGATATTAGACAGAGATACTATTCATTGATGCCTTGATATGTCCCCCACAACTAATTTAGAAATCAAGTTTGAACATCAATTTGGACCTGACTTGGAGTCTAAGAGGTGAACAGGACAATAAAGTAGCAGGTAATATTTAGCAATGCATAACATAAGCAGAAACAAAAGAGTGCGACCTCTCTTGTGGACCCTTGTACTCCTCAGGTTCATCTGCTGAGTCGATGATGGTGATGCCATTGCGGTGGGTGCCGGCGGCAGGGAAGGATATCTGAGGCGGCGAAAGACGGTTAGGATTCGTGATGTCTGGTTTGGAGGGTGCTTCTGTCGGTGGAGCAACTCAGGTGAGGTGGACGACGTCGCGGCAGGAGCAGGACAAACCACACAAAGTTTTCTTCGACACCTACCTGTAACTGAAGTAATTCTGTAAGGGCTCATTTGGCTTGCATTATTCTAAAAACATAGGGATAGGAGGAAAAACACCATAATAGGATAGGAATGCACATGGGAAACAGAGCATGTGTGAACACAAGCTTTCTGTCAACTTGGGTGTTTGGTTGACACGAAAAGGAGGAGCAGAGAAATGCAAAGAAACATGGACAAAATAAAGAAACATGTTATTCTGCCACTAATGCACCTGGTCTTGTTTTCATGCATAGGATGTTGAAAAGTAGGTCCAGGTGGATATTTTGCTCCTTTCCTTTCAAAAAATGCATGAATAATTGAATAGTAGAGTGCCATAGGAAAATTTCCTATTGCTATGATTTTCTGTTGAACCACAGTAGCCTTAATGGATCGATATGAATGTAGAGTAATAAGTGATGCGACAAGTGTACAACCTCTTTGCCATAGCCGTGTCGACCTCAGCATCACTGGGTTTGTCGCTGAAGAATTGAGGTAGAGGTGGTTGTCGGAGGTGTGGATGAAGATCTGAGGAATTTGTAGATGGCGTCCAGGGCACTGCTCTGTTGTGATGGATCGTTCCGTCCTTGGAGCAGCTCCGGTGAGCTGTAAGACGTCAAGGCTGAAGCAGCACAAGACATACATTGTTAATCTCAAGTGGGATTCTAATAGCATCTCCAATATATGATGTAAATGCATTACCAAAAAGTGATAGATGTAAAATTAACATCACCAAAAACCACCTGACTACAACAGATGAGGTAAAAACTGTTGACTCTGAACTTAACTATCGAAACTGAAATTTACTTTGGAATCTGAATGTTACTGTCGAAACTGAACGCAATGGTAGCTTTTTCTCCGGCGATCCCCACACCATTGCCCCACCACGGTGCCCCCACCGCCGGCGAGCAGCACCCCACCCAGAACCTTAAGATAGATAGTGGGGTACCTCTCCGACGAGCCCCCCTCCCCGCTGCAGGTGGTTCTTCCTTATCTCCGGCGAGACCCACCACCCCCTGAAAATCGACTGACCCAAAAGTCAATTCAGTCGACTAAAGTGTAGCTAAATCGGAGCAGAGCAGCAGCACGAGTGAGGGGGAGAGCAGCAGTGAGAGAGAGTGAGCGAGAGCTGGAGCAGCAGTGGCGGCGCGAGCGAGCGAGAGCCGGAGCAGTAGCAACAGCGTGAGCGACCGAGCGACAGCGGGAGCAGCAGCAGCAGATCCGGCTGGTATGGCCACCGCCGCCAAAAGGGCCTCACACTAGGGAGAGCCGCCATGGAGATGTCGCCCGCAGCGCCTGCTTCGAGGTAGCCGCTCCATGGGGGTGTGGGATGGAGCACCGTCAGTGCCGGGAGGTCGAGTTAAGGAGAAGGTGCGATGCGATGAGTGTACAACCTCTTTGGTGGCGCCGAGTAGGCCTCGGCTTCGTCCAAGGAGTCGGTGAGGATGTTGCAGTTCCAGTGGAGCAGGTTAAGGCGGCACTGTGGGGATGGAGCAGCCGCGATAGACGAGGCGATCATCGGAGCAGCTCTTTGGAGGTGGAGGATGGGGCGGCTGAACCGACGGGACGACGGATCCTCATCCGAGGAGGCGAATGAGGGGCGTCAAGCTGTTTTGGTGGACGATGTCATCGGGGAAGAGGCTCCGGCTAGCTAGTGGTGAGGTGGCAGACGGAGGAGGGTGGGGTTTCATGGCTGGAGCGGAGAGGTTATGGCAGCCAAATTTCGAATGGCGAGAAGGAGGCGATGGGAGGGGGGACCATGACTTAGGGACGCGCTTGTCCAAAATGTTGGGTGTGTTACAAAAGTATCCCCATCGATTTGAACTAGCGATCCTTTCGGCTCAGGGTTAGAAGGGGGATTTCGCGTGTTGGGATTTGGCAGCTGGAGGGAGTTTTCGCGCGCATTGTAATTTCGTAGCAAGGCGCGGGTTGTGAAGGCGCTAGTTTTGGGAGCACGATACCTGAATTTTCGGGATATAACAAGGCGCGGGTTGAATTCTAGGGACAAGCCTAACGTGTAATATTGTACTTGTACATACCAAATCAATTCGCACTTCCCTCAACGAAAAAAAAATGAAAAAATAAAAACTATTCTCACCACACAAAGAGAGAGTCTTGTCCCGTTTTACTATACAAATGCTATTCAAAGCTACTCCCTCCTTCAATCTATATAGGGCCTAATGCATTTTTCGAGGTTAAATTTGACCAACCAAATATTAGAGCAATAATATATGACATGCAACTTACACAAAGCACCCCGTTATATTCTTGTGTGAAAGCAGCTTTCAATGATATAATTTTCACATTCTGCATGTCATGTACTATTAATCTTGTCAGTAGTCAAAGGTGGTCTTAAAAAACGCATTACGCCCTCTATAGATGGAAGGATGGAGTATGGATCCATGTTATGTCCAATTAAATTTTTTCGCTGGCTGTATAATGCATGTAACCTACTCATGCCAACATTTTAGTGCATTGCAAATGTCTATGCTACCGCTGCAATTTGAACTGAATTTAAATTCGTTCTCTATTTCAATAAGAATCTATAATCATGATTGTTGCCAACTTCAACCATCATTCGTGTATTACCTTAACAACACACTACATGATTACTATAGAGATAGATATGAACTATGTGTACTATATGAACTCGAATTCAATCTTTTGAATACACTTGATGTTGATTCCAAATAATAGTACATTTGATGTACTAACTATATATTCATAAACTAAACCATGTTCCATATGTACACCATGTTTATCACACAAAGTATAGTGCCCCGCCCCCTACATTATGACAAGTATTTAGCCCTGAGTTGCAAAAGGCACACATTAGCCCAAATTATAATCAATGTTCTACATTATGATATCTTCTTCAAGTATCTGTATCCACTTTTTTATAATGAATTATGATCTATGTTCATCTTTAACACCTTCACGATCTTCTTCTCTTTGTAGGTAGCTAGCGCTAATTTCTATCGTGCATGCACACGCCCACCCCCCTCTCACCCTCCCTCAGCGGCCCCTCCATCGTGCACGTTCGTTATTTCTCTTTAGGTTGTTCACCCGCGGTATGTGTAGGCCCCCGACTCCTTCTTTCCGGTACACACCGGTCGATATACCTCTCTAGCCAAGTGTGCCTACCACAAACACATACTTCCCCTCTTCTCTTCTCATCGTCCATGCTCCCTATGTCCAATACGGTTCCACGCAGGTGCACACTTGTCACAGCCCTAGAGTACCTGAGTGAAATAGTTATATCTGCACTCATGCATCATGTCTAAAATTTCTGAAAGTTGAATTGAGGTTTGTTGAAACCCTCAGAAACTAGTTCAAAAATAATCAACATTAAAATGTCTTCAAAGAAATCCAAGAAAATGTTCCCCTTAGTCTCTGAAAATATTGGCAAGAAGTAAAATTCAAACCAATGTTTTTGGTATCTCAGAAACATTTATTTTGGGCCTTTGAATTAATTCAATAACTATTTGCATTGGATATATATATTATTTATATAATTAATATATGTCCAATAATTCTGGAACATTTTATGTGGTTTGGGATATTTTAGTTCTAGTCACATAATTATTTTCAGGATTTTATAAAATGGTTTGGTGTTAAAACTAAACCCAAAACAATTACAAAAAAATAGAAAACATAAACAATTTAGAAAACAGATAAGAGAGAGAGCTTACCTGGGCCAACTCACCTGTGCAGCCACCTGGCGGCCCAAGTGGCCGGCCCAGCCCACCTGGACCTCCCATGTCATCTTCCTCCCCGCGCCAATAGACAGCGCGCCTGGTCGAGGCACGCCGGCACGCGCCCGGCCACCTCCTTCTTCCTGCCGCTTCCCCCTCATTGCCTGGACGTCTCCAACGCCGCCACGCACGCCCCTAGAACCCCCTCGCACTCTCCCTCGCCCGCAACCTCTCCCCTCCCCTCTGGTCTCTCTCCCATGGCCGACCGAACGAGTCGGAGTGCACCGACGCCGTTCGCCGCGGCCACAACCACTCCCTTGCTCCCTCTCCGCGACCCCGAGCCCCGCATCTTCGCCCTCCTCGTCCATGCAGAGCCAAACAACCGGGGGAGCATCGCATCACCATCCCGGACGTCTTCTTCAACCTCGGTGCCGGTGATCCCTGCCGCTTGATTCGTCACCATTAGGCCGTCCCCGAGCCCGCTGAGACCGCCGTCCGACTCCCTGTGAGCTCCGCCGTCGTTACCCACTCTTCCTCGCGTCGTCTCCTTGCCGCAGCGCCATTCCCCGCCATCACCGAAGCTCACCGCCGCCCGGCCTTGTCGCCGCCGTGGCTTGAGCTCGAACGAGTCGTGCCTGTGCACCTCACTGAGCTCCTGGCGACCCCAGGAGGCTACGCAGTGTTTTACTTCGCTCGGCCGTGCTCCGCAACGCCGTTTCCGCCGAGCTCCGAACTCCGGCCGCCGCAGCCGAGCTCGCCGGCGTCAGCTCCTGCCATCCCAGCTACCGCTGCTTGCTGGAATGGATGCGCGCATGTGCCAGCAATCCGTAGCCGCAAACGGCGCGCCAAGCCGTCGACCGTGGGCAAATCCTAAGCCCTCCGCCGTCTCGGGCTTCGCCGGCGACGAGCCACGGGTCAACTCCGGTGAGTTGACCCGGGGGTTTGACCCCGTCTGACCAGGGTTTAACCACCCTGGGTCACTGACGCATGGGGCCAGCCCTGCTAATTAACCCAGGTTAGTGTTAATTATTTAGTTAGTTAATTAGCCTCTGACATGTGGGCCCATGCCTTAACTAAACTAGATTAGGTTTAGTTTAATTTTAATTAACCTTGTTAGTTAACTGTGTCACGGACGTGTGGACCCCACTATCAGGTTTGACTTGGACCAGCCCCTTTGACCCGCTGGCGTCATGCTTACACATTGCTGACGCAGTTAATCGTTTCCTAGATTAAAAATAATTCAGAAAATTCCAGAAATTAGTATAAACTTCTAGAATTCATAGAAATTCAACCGTAACTCCAAATGAAATAAATTATATATGAAAAATGATCAGAAAAATCCAAGGAATCTGAATATGGCATTTTCATGCATGGTTGAACAACTTAACCTCATTGTTTAGTCCAAAACATGATAATGCACTATTTGAATTCATAGTTTGAATTTGAATTTGAACCTAGTGTTCAAACCAACTCCATTTAACTTGTTGCTAGTTGCATTAGCTCAATAAACAGCATATTGCCATGTCATGATCATGCATCATATTGTTGCATCGCATTGATTGTGTTCTTCCTTGTTTGCCGGTAATTGTCCCCTCTCGGTAGACGCTGCTCCGACGCTGTGATCGTTGACACTGATAAAGATCCAATGATATCTTCAGAAGTGCCAGGCAAGCAAAAACCCCTTGTTCATCCCGATACAATCCCACTCTCTCGCTCTTGCTCTCTTTTACTGCATTAGGACAACAATGATTCAACGGTTACATGCTGCGGTAGTTGAACCCCTTTCCCCTGCATGACCTGTCATTGCCACAGTAAATAGATGAAACCCACTAGCATGAGTAGGAATTGTTTGAGCCCTGATGTGCCTACTCATTCATGCTTGTTTGTCATGCCTGCTACTGCTTAGAGTTGAGTCAGGTCTGATTCATCGGGGATGAATTGGAACAGTGATGAACATGTCCTACTGTGTGTGAGCTAAGTGTGTGAACACTATTTGGTAAAGGTAGCGGTGAGAGGCCATGTAGGAGTACATGGTGGGTTGTCTCATTGAAACCGTTCTTAGGAACTGAGTTCTGTGTTTGTGATCCATGACCAGCTACTACCACGCATTGGGCCCAAAACCAATGGACCCTCTCGACTTATTAACTGCTCTTGTCCTCTGTCCAGGAGTTGCAACTAGTTTCTAGTGTTTGTAGGATATGTGTTGGCGGCCGTGCATAGCGCTGACCCTAGGGGTGGGCTATGATGTGGTAGATACACCGTGGAACGGTGTACCGGGCGCCCGTTTGGTGTCTCGGGAACCCTGCACACATCATTTGGGGCTGTGAGCGAAACTCCGGCCGGATCTCCTCGCGGATGGAACCCAAATAGGCGATAAACCTGGACTAGAGACTCGTGTGGTTAGTCAGGTCGTGGACGACTCCCTCGCCAAGCTTCCGCTTGAAGGTTGCCGAGATACACGACGTGTACATGGTGGTAAGTGGCGAGAGCGTGTGTGAAGAAGTACACCCCTATAGGGTTATAAATGATCTATTCGAATAGCCGTGTCCGCGTTGAAGGACATCTGGGTTGCCTATAACAGTTCATAGACAAGTGAAAGTGGATACTCCAAAACTCGCAAGATAAGTGTGAGTGCTATGGATGGCCTTCTCGTAGGGAGACAGGAGTGGATCCATAGTGGTGTATTGAATGGTGAATATGTGGACTCGTGTGTGCCACCTCAAAAGAGTTTCTTGCAATCGTAGTTTAGGTTAGCCACTGAGTCAAAGTTGGCTTGCTGCAGTTAAACTCCACCACCACCCCTTGTTGATACCGATGCATATGTAGCTAGTTCTGATGTAAGTCTTGCCGAGTACCTTTGTACTCATGTTTGCTTAATCTATGTTTTGCAGAGAGATTTCAGTCTCGCTAGTAGTTCCATGTGGACTTCGACATTTAGCTTGATACCTCAGCTACGATCTTGTACCCTCGGCAGGATCTGGTAGATAGTCAGGCTTCTTAGCCCTTTTCATTTGTAGATGTCTGTACTCAGACATGTTAAGCTTACGCTTGTGCCTTGATTTGTATGCTATGATTGTTGGGTCATGAGACCCATGTTTGTAATATCTCGCTCCTCGGAGCCTAATGAATAAATGTTTGAGTCGTAGAGTCTTGTTGTGATTCCATGTTGTATTTACACATGTCGAGCATATTGTGTGTATGATTGAAATGCTTGGTATGTGTGGGATCCGACAATCTAGTTGTTTATCCTTGGCAGCCTCTCTTATTGGGAAATGTAGTCTTGTGCTTCCATGAGCCATAGTAGTCCGCTATAGCCCAGTTCATCGGAGTCCTGTTAGCCCAGCACTACTACTCAGGACACTTGACTGGCCGGCATGTGTTTCACTTCATTCCTGTGTCTTTCCCTTCGGGGAAATGTCACGCGGTAACATCCGGAGTCCTGCCTAGCCTGCTACAGCCCGGGTTCCCGGAGTCTTGTTAGCCCAGTGCTACAGCCTGGATTCACACGCTGCTGACCGACATGCTCGATGTGATCCATGTATGCCTGTCCCCATAGGTTGGTGCCGCTTTGGGTTCACGACTAGCCATGTCGGCCCGGGTTCCCTGTTATATGGATGCTAGCGACACTATCATATACGTGAGCCAAAAGGCGCAAACGGTCCCGGTCCATGGTAAGGCGACACCCATGGGAATACCGTGCGTGAGGCCGCAAAGTGATATGACGTGTTACCGGCTAGATCGATGTGACCTGGAATCGGGGTCCTGACAGCGTTGGTATCAGAGCCTGACTGCCTGTAGGATTACCAAGCGAAACTGGTTGAAGTCGAGTCTAAAAATGCTTTAGTTATGTAAGGGAATTGATTGTGGAAGGGAACGTAAGGCTCTGTTTACTCCTTTACCCTATGCCTTCTGATCTGAGTCAACCTCTTCTTTTCTACAAGGATTAAGAACTAGGCCTTCTCATCTATCTATCAGGATGACGTGTTACTAATCCATAGACTTATAGAATTGATAGTTTCAAGCCTCAGTTCCGTTTCTACTACTTCCGTATGTTGACAGTTGATCTCGGAACCTTGATATTGTGATATTGAGTGGTTATGCCACCATTTTGCAGGATGTCTCAAATCTTTTTGAGCATTTATAGCCGTTATGTTGTCCGAGTCATCCCAGGTTTCTAGATAATCTGATGCATTTGCAATCCTTTCTTTCCGTTCCCGATGTCCTTTATGGTCAGAATAAGCACACTAACCGGTGCGTTGAGGTAATTTATTGTCTTGACATATATGCCGGAGCTATTATTATGACCGTAGGTGTTCTAGGGAGTCACCTAGTAATCTAGCAATGCTTTGTATCCCCAGTGTGATGAGTCTGGCCACCATTCTCGAAAGCATTCTGATGCCATTTAGTAGTAGGTATTCTACTCCTGGGTTCTTGACCCAAGATCCACCCTGCTTACCTCCTGTTGATAGTGTTTGCTCGTTCCTTTAGGATATTAGAAACCTTGCAACAGTCCTCGAGGTCTGTGGTATATCGTTCTTCCAATACCATGAGCCAATATGGCAGAAGTTATTTGAACCAAAAGATCACAATTAGAGTACTCTTGAGGAGTTCTCCATTCATAATTGTGACTCTACCAGTCCTACCTCTGTGCATGGGTTATCCGGAAGAAATATGTTGAGCTTTGTTCAACATACTAATCTGTGCATCCACAACTCAGAAAGATATATGTTCCTTGAGTTGATCCTCCTCAGCTGTATTCTGACCTTCATCTATCAATTCATAGTCAAGAGTATGTGAGCATTCGTTCATCGGTGCCTATTATTCATGTGATCCGTCAAGCAATTCCATTCCGGAATGACTAGGAGAAACAAACTCCAGTACCTCATCCATATCCAGGATTGGGTCAAAGAAGTTGTATTCCACAGATAAAAATGCCAATTTAGTTTTTGTTCTGTTCTACCTTGGGGTATTACCATCTTTATATCAGGAATGTCATGGGAATTGCACCACCTCTTATGAATTCTTGACGCAGTAATACTTCTTGCCATCATTGTTCATTCCTCAGTTCCGTGTTATTATAACCGGAATGCCGACAAGTGAACCGTGATGTGTGAAAGCAATATTCCTAGCAACTCCGTTGCTTGGTAGTTAATGGACAATACTCTCATTCTTAGCGTGCTGGTAATTAAATCACCATCCTAAGATTGATCATGCTACCTAGTCCATATTTCCGGGTGCACTCATCGACCAATGAGTTAGGACTGTGATAATCCCTCGCTCCTTGATCATATCGTCTTGCCCTGAAAAGCAAGATTATTCTCGAGCTTAATAACATATCGGTGGTTCATGATTTTCTGAATATCTTCTCGGAGGTATCACCCGGCTGTCACCTGATCGTTATGTTGAGTGCGTGATCAAGTTGGTTTCTTGTAGCCACCCTCTTCTCTAGGAATCTGTGTTGGATACCCCTGAGCTAGTTGGTTAACCTTAACAACAACTTGGAGAGTTGGAAGATAAAAGCTTGTCCTACCACGCTCATCCCTAAGGGATATCTTGTATCTGTGTTGAAGAAAGATAATATCTTCATCGATTGATCCACGTGATCAATTGTCGGCGCTATTGCCTTATCAATCACTTGATTTGAGTGTGGGCTATCCTCAAATCAAATCAGAACCAACGATGTTCGTAATGTTGTCTTATTCTTGGTTGATCCCTCGAGCATACACCATTACATCTTTTGGTCTGACCAATGCTATCACTGTGTTCACATGATGGTGGAAGTCCAGTGATATGGAGATTCCGATGAGTTGTTGTTGAGCCCATCAGCAGCATTTTGTCTCCCCCATGATTCACGTGGAACATGACACTAGTGTTGGAAACTTTATAAGCATTGCCCTCATGTCCCGATCATGAAGCATATGTCCGGTTGAAAGATGTGACTTCCTCTAATTCATGTGCATCTGACGTAAGTTGCCGTCGTGAATTCGAGAAAGTTTGTTTTTGCTTCCTCTGGAATCATCCCAAGTCATTCATGCATGTGCGAAGTATTCTATGGTCTGATAGACTGATCATCTACATTCTATACGTATCCCTAGCACACCAAGCCACTGATTGATTTGTTCAAGGAGAAGAAGTTTCTTCTTAAGAGTTAGACCTACGCAAGGACTTCGATATCCTCGTTGATGGTTCCCCCTGAACTTGGCAGTGTTTCATTTTAAGACTACCAGGTGACCATGCTTGTCTAGGACAGCGTGTTCACATGCTTCTAGCAGAACCAGCTCATGTTTTGGAGCTTACTACCGTAGTTCATTCCCCCGAGAATCTTGCAACGTCGTCTCGTCGATTTGTGTTGCAAACCTTCATTTTCCTTTCTAGACTCGATGAGTCTGGAATATCCTGACACCAACCAGATCTGAATCTCAGCAGATATGATGGTTAGAGCATTTTCCAAGAACTATAATATTGCTCTCTCGATACCGGTAAGTGGATGTCGTGGCCAACACATCCAGCCGGAAGACCTATTATTGTAGTATCTCGATTGAAGAAAGTTGGCCACCTTCCCATGAGGATTTCGTAGGATTTACCTCCATAGTTAATCCTTACGGATTCTTGTGCTCCCGAAGTCCGATCTTTTACTTGATGTTCTATATATCAAACCATATCTGTGAATGGGATACGCTAGCACATCAAGGAGAACATTAGAAGCGGAGTGCTATATGTCTCTCGGTCAATCATCCAGATTTTGTTCCCTTGGCCTCGCTAAGGTGAAATCTGAGGAAGTGGTATCTTCCTTTGCATCTGCATCTCCCATCACCATTCATCATGGTGGTATGTTGTGTTGCCAGGATCCTTGACACGGATATTGGTAAAACCTTGATGAATATGGAGATGCTCAAGTTCTTGAGGGCACGCGCAAGCACCAGGTTTTACCGTTGGCGTTAACTGGGATTTGCTTCCAGTTTCCTCGTTTATGTTATAACCTTCTCAAACAGTGGACTCACTCTCGATTGTTGAGTTCTTCCCCAGTTACCAGCATCATTCCCAACATTTGCATTTTGTTCCCAGCTTGCACCTCAGTAGTTGTTGTTCAGGATCATCTTCAAGAGTGGACTTACCATGGGTCCCATCCATTTCCGATGATAAGAAAAATCATCCATTGCATTGTTTTCAACAAGGTAGTCCACATCATCCTTTCTAGTCCAAGTATGTCATTTCTTTGAACTCCTTCAAATGATCGATTGTGATTGCCTTAGGCTGGTATAAAGAGTCTCAATGATTTCTAAATCAAAAGTAATTCTTTTTGCCACTTAAGGGAATAGTTCTACGAGTCACCTTTCCTAAGGTGCCCCGTTATGGAATCATAGCAATTAACTCCTCTCTACTCTGACTTCGTCCACCATCTTCTTAGGTGTGGAATTGTTGCCTACCAAATTGAACTTTCGCCATCTGTTTCTTCCATCCCTCTCTATGTGTGTTTTGTGTCTCAGTTCAAGAGATGTTATTACATCTCATTTCGTGAGTTGATCATGATTTGCTTGATCTTCGTGAAGATCGAATCCTGTAGAGCTTCCCTCTCTTTCCCTTGTCGTGTTGGGTGAAGATCTCGAAAGCAAAGATGTCAAGATTAATATGATGCAATGAATCAACGTCTTCGAGAAGAGCAGTTGGATCAAGAAGATTGTGTTAGTTGGTGCCCCCTCTGTCTTCTTACCTCACGACCTGAATCTCGGGATGAGATTCTTGTTTAGTAGGGGTGAGTTGTCATAGCCCTAGAGAACCTGAGCGAAATAGTTGCATATGCACTCATGCATCATGTCTAAAATTTCTGAAAGTTGAATTGAGGTTTGTTGAAACCCTCAGAAACCAGTTCAAAAATAATCAACATTAAAATGTCTTCAAAGAAATCCAAGAAAATGTTCCCCTTAGTCTCTAAAAATATTGGCAAGAAGTAAAATTCAAACCAATGTTTTTGGTATCTCAGAAACATTTATTTTGGGCCTTTGAATTAATTCAACAACTATTTGCATTAGATATATATATTCTTTATATAATTAATATATGTCCAATAATTCTGGAACATTTTATGTGGTTTGGGATATTTTAGTTCTAGTCACATAATTATTTTCAGGATTTTATAAAATGGTTTGGTGTTAAAACTAAACCCAAAACAATTGCAGAAAAATAGAAAACATAAACAATTTAGAAAACAGATAAGAGAGAGAGCTTACCTGGGCCAACTCACCAGTGCAGCCACCTGGCGGCCCAAGTGGCCGGCCCAGCCCACCTGGCCCTCCCCTGTCATCTTCCTCCCCACGCCAATAGCCAGCGCGCGTGGCCGAGGCACGCCGGCACGCGCCCGGCCACCTCCTGCTTCCTCCTGCTTCCCCCTCATCGCCTGGACGTCTCCAACGCCGCCACACACGCCCCTGGAACCCCCTTGCACTCTCCCTCGCCCGCAACCTCTCCCCTCCCCTCTGCTCTCTCTCCCATGGCCGACCGAACGAGTCAGAGCGCACCGACGCCGTTCGCCGCGGCCACAACCACTCCCTTGCTCCCTCTCCGCGACCCCGAGCCTCGCATCTTCGCCCTCCTCGTCCACGCCGAGCCAAACAACTGGGGGAGCACCGCATCACCGTCCCGGACGTCTTCTTCAACCTCGGTGCCGGTGATCCCCGCCGCTGGATTCGTCACCATCAGGCCGTCCCCGAGCCTGCTGAGACCGTCGTCCGACACCCTGTGAGCTCCGCCGTCGTTACCCACTCTTCCTCGCGTCGTCTCCTTGCCGTAGCGCCGTTCCCCGCCGTCACCGAAGCTCACCGCCGCCCGGCCTTGTCGCCGCCGTGGCTTTAGCTCGAACGAGTCGCGCCCGTGCACCTCACTGAGCTCCTGGTGACCCCAGGAGGCTACGCAATGTTTTACTTCGCTCGCCCGTGCTCCGCAACGCCGTTTCCGGCGAGGTCCGAACTCCGGCCGCCGCAGCCGAGCTCGCCGGTGTCAGCTCCGGCCATCCCAACTACTGCTGCTTGCTGGAATGGATGCACGCGTGTGCCAGCAATCCGTAGCCGCAAACGGCGCGCCAAGCCGTCGACCGTGGGCAAATCCCGAGCCCTCCGCCGTCTTGGGCTTCGCAGGCGACGAGCCGCGGGTCAACTCCGGCGAGTTGACCCGATGGTTTGATGCAGTCTGACCAGGGTTTGACCACCCTGGGTCACTGAATCATGGGGCCAGCCCTGCTAATGAACCCAGGTTAGTGTTAATTATTTAGTTAGTTAATTAGCCTTTGACATGTGGGCCCATGCCTTAACTAAACTAGATTAGGTTTAGTTTAATTTCAATTAACCTTGTTAGTTAACTGTGTCACTGACGTGTGGACCCCACTGTCAGGTTTGACTTGGACCAACCCCTTTGACCCGTTGTCGTCATGCTTACACATTGCAGACGCAGTTAATCATTTTCTCGATTAGAATAATTCAGAAAATTCCAGAAATTAGTATAAACTTCTAGAATTCACAGAAATTATACCGTAACTCCAAATGAAATAAATTATATATGAAAAATGATCAGAAAAATACAAGGAATCTGAATATGGCATTTTCATGCAGGTTTGAACAACTTAACCTCACTATTTAGTCCAAAATATGATAATGCACTATTTGAATTCATAGTTTGAATTTGAATTTGAACCTAGTGTTCAAACCAACTCCATTTAACTTGTTGCTAGTTGCATTAGCTCAATCAACAGCATATTGCCATGTCATGATCATGCATCATATTGTTGCATCGCATTGATTGTGTTCTTCCTTGTTTGCCGGTAATTGTCCCCTCTCGGTAGACGCTGCTCTGATGCTGTGATCGTTGACACTGATGAAGACCCAATGATATCTTCAGAAGTGCCAGGCAAGCAAAACCCCCTTGTTCATCCCGATACAATCCCACTCTCTCGCTCCTGCTCTCTTTTACTGCATTAGGACAACAATGATTCAACTGTTACATGTTGTGGTAGTTGAATCCCTTTCCCCTGCATGACCTGTCATTGCCACAGTAAATAGATGAAACCCACTAGCCTGAGTAGGAATTGTTTGAGCCCTGATGTGCCTACTCATTCATGCTTGTTTGTCATGCCTGCTACTGCTTAGAGTTGAGTCAGGTCTGATTCATCGGTGATGAATTGGAACAGTGATGAACATGTCCTACTGTGTGTGAGCTAAGTGTGTGAACACGATTTGGTAAAGGTAGCGGTGAGAGGCCATGTAGGAGTACATGGTGGGTTGTCTCATTGAAACCGTTGTTAGGAACTGAGTTCTGTGTTTGTGATCCATGACCAGCTACTACCATGCATTGGGCCCGAAACCAATGGACCCTCTCGACTTATTAACTGCTCTTGTCCTCTGTCCAGGAGTTGCAACTAGTTTCTGGTGTTTGTAGGATATGTGTTGGCGGCCATGCATAGCGCTGACCCTAGGGGTGGTCTATGATGCGGTAGATACACCGTGGCATGGTGTACCGGGCGCCCGTTTGGTGTCTCGGGAACCCTGCACACATCGTTTGGGGCTGTGAGCGAAACTCCGGCCGGATCTCCTCGCGGATGGAACCCGAATAGGCGATAAACCTGGACTAGAGACTCGTGTGGTTAGTCAGGTCATGGCCGACTCCCTTGCCAGGCTTCTGCTTGAAGGTTGCCGAGATACATGACGTGTACATGGTGGTAAGTGGCGAGAGCGTGTGTGAAGAAGTACACCCCTGCAGGGTTTTAAATGATCTATTCGAATAGCCGTGTCCGCGGTGAAAGACTTCTGGGTTGCCTATAACAGTTCATAGACAAGTGAAAGTGGATACTCTAAAACTCGCAAGATAAGTGTGAGTGCTATGGCTGGCCTTCTCGTAGGGAGACGGGAGTGGATCCATAGTGGTGTATTGAATGGTGAATATGTGGACTCGTGTGCGCCACCTCAAAAGAGTTGCTTGCAATCGTAGTTCAGGTTAGCCACTGAGTCATAGCTGGCTTGCTGCAGTTAAACTCCACCACCCCCCTTGTTGATACCGATGCATATGTAGCTAGTTCTGATGTAAGTCTTGCTGAGTACCTTTGTACTCATGTTTGCTTAATTTATGTTCTGCAGAGAGATTTCAGTCTCGCTAGTAGTTCCGCGTGGACTTCGACATTTAGCTTGATACCTCAGCTACGATCTTGTGCCCTCGGCATGATCTGGTAGATAGTCAGGCTTCTTAGCCCTTTTCATTTGTAGATGTCTGTACTCAGACATGTTAAGCTTCCGCTTGTGCCTTGATTTGTATGCTATGATTGTTGGGTCATGAGACCCATGTTTGTAATATCTCGCTCCTCGGAGCCTAATGAATAAATGTTTGAGTCGTAGAGTCTTGTTGTGATGCCATGTTGTATTTACACATGTCGAGCATATTGTGTGTATGATTGAAATGCTTGGTATGTGTGGGATCCGAGAATCTAGGTGTTTATCCTTGGCAGCCTCTCTTATGGGGAAATGTAGTCTTGTGCTTCCATGAGCCATACTAGTCCGCTACAGCCCGGTTCACCGGAGTCCTGTTAGCCCAGCACTACTACTCAGGAAACTTGACTGGCCGGCATGTGTTTCACTTCGTTCCTGTGTCTGTCCCTTCGGGGAAATGTCACGCGGTAACATCCGGAGTCCTGCCTAGCCTGCTACAGCTCGGGTTCCCGGAGTCCTATTAGCCCAGTGCTATAGCCCAGATTCACACGCTGCTGACCGACATGGTCGATGTGATCCATGTATGCCTGTCCCCATAGGTTGGTGCCATTTGGGTTCACGACTAGCCATGTCGCCCGGGTTCCCTGTCATATGGATGCTAGCGACACTATCATATACGTGAGCCAAAAGGCGCAAACGGTCCTGGGCCATGGTAAGGCGACACCCATGGGAATACCGTGCGTGAGGCCGCAAAGTGATATGACGTGTTACCAGCTAGATCAATGTGACTTGGAATCGGGGTCCTGACAACACTCTCGCCCTTCTTTTCATCGATCTCATAGTCGCACACTCCTCCCCCCTCGACATAGTAGGCCTCTCGCACCACCTCCTAGCCGCACCCCTTTCCCACTGTCTATCTATCCAGACCTTATTTGCTTCAAACACATGCGTGCATGTATAAGTACTAATCTCCCTACATATAGATAGGTAAACTATAATTCTTCTCCCCGCGCACCAATAGACTTACCTCACTAGTTATGTATCTCCCTTTCTCCGACACATGATAGTTGATCTTCCTATGTAGTTACATATGCTTACCACAACCATATCGTATCCTCTCATAATCCTTGCATACCTCCCGACCCATCTCTCACATGCACATCCATAGAAAGACAGACATCCCCACCCTCTCTTATTGATATTGCACTCGTACCCTCCGTTTGTCTAGCAGGCCTCTCCCACCATTTGTGAGACGCCACTGCACCACCAACCCTCCGACACTCTACCTTTGTCTTTCTCCCAACCTTATTCCTCTGCTACACATATCCATAGACGCCGATCGATCTCCCTCTATACATCGCTAGGTCTCTCTCCTTCTCCACACATATACTAGTCGATCTACCTCTCTATAGTTTGGTCTCTTCCCCCTCCCCCTCCCATCGGTAGTCGAACATTGTAGGTAGGTGTCCATGCCACAGAGAAAAACTGCACCTCTGCCCTCTCAAATTCCAGTAGGCCAGCCGCCCTGTATCTTTGACGTGGGCAAACATAAATTCAATGGCACTCTTTATCGATCACGCAGCCACACACTTCATCCCTGTTTTTGAATCTATCGATATCTCATAACGATGATCCCTCCACTCTCTTCTCATGGATCGCTCCCTCTATATATGATATATCCATGACTCTGTTTCACACACATTTCATATGTTACATTTTTTGTTTGAGACATCATCGATGCATTGCCTCGGTTTCGCACAAACTATCTCTCTCACACCCACCCATGTACGTACCTGCACCTAAAGAAGAGGTGCACGCAGGATGCACGTACTCATGTCTCGTTCCCGGCCACACCCGCGCGGGTACATGATGGAGTTCGTTTCGGTACGAAAAGGCAGCCCACGTGATAATTTGATGCCTGTAGCGATTGTTTACTCGAAGGAGGGTCGGTTACCACGCCTAGACAGAACAAAGTTCAACTTGATGCATTTGTGTTAAATAAAGTTATATATTCCTCCTCAATGGCGCATAGTACAAAATATAAAATGATTGTCGTGGGGAAAAAGGAAAAATCCGCTCCACTATAAACAACGGAGCATGCCTGCCGGGGTTTGTCTCTCGTCACACCATCTCACACAAGGCGGAGGTGGCCTCTCTCTCTCATCCTTGGTCAGTGATCTGGCCGCATCCCCTCCGCTGGTGGAAAGGGAGGATGCACACTATTTCTCCGTTCGACGGCGTTGAGGCAGCATGTCCCGATCTGCGGTACGCGCCGTTCTCTCTAACCAAGCTCCGGCGTGGTTGGGCCTTCGCCACTTGCTCGCTGCCGTAGTATGGGCAGATCCTGGCCGCCGGCGCCCTCCTAGTAACATCCCGACGACCCTCAGGTACATCTTCCTCGGGCCATGCTCCACTACCCATCTTCCCACGTTGCTGCATGTGGATCTTCCTTAGTTGTTTGCTTAAAACATATCTCGGCCGGCGTACTTTCCATCTTGCAATCTCGTCCTCAAACCATTTTGGATAAACCACCATGCTGCTATCTTTCCCTTATTACATGGAATATGCTTCTTTTTTGTCGGCATATGTGTCTTCAACTTGTGTTATTCGCCAGTAATTGTTTCCTTTCTACCTCTTTTTTGCAAACAAGGCTAGCCATTTCACCTTGTTGCTATTGCGACCTTTTGGTGAACTGCACAAATCACTTTTTTTTCTTAAGAGTGTTTTGTGCAGTTCTGCCAAAATGTCACACGGGCAACGTTTTTCCATTTCTGTGGGACTGCAGAAAGGGAGATTTGTTTTCCTATCGTCCTCATCCAACTCCTGCCTAATCTTCTCGAACAGTTAGTTAGTCCTAAAGAGAGATCGCAGAGGTGATCGGCTTCTATTTGTGTGTGTTATGTTTCATCATCTAGTTCCGCTATTATTGTAATCACACTGACTGGATATCTTTGCAAACAGGGCTGGTCAGCTCGATTTTAGTGGAGCTGCACAAAATGATCGAATTGTGGTGTCCTCTGTACACACCCTTTTTGGCTATAGCGTTGGGTGAAACTAGCTACCAGGCAATGAACACTGTGCCCAGGAAATGGACCCATGCCTACAAAAAACATCGATCAATTATATATTTTTGTTTATTTGTACACCTTCTCACAACTTTGTCTTCAGTTGTGATGTGAATATTGGCGCTGATCTGCAAACCATTGAGATGCATTAGCAGCCATGGTAGTAGTTTCATTTGTATTTGATGGAATTTTGTAACGAGATAATCTTGAGGCAAGAGGACACATAAATCCTAAGTTGAAACCTTTTTTTCCTGTGGGAACCAAAGTTGAAACCTTCATATCATCATAGTACAATTTCATGAAAATTATGCTTAAATATAAACAAATCTTGAAGGATTGATAGCAATGCCAGAAACAATTCAACTTCGTTTCACCGACATGTGGGACATCCTTCATCCGGCTCCACCTGCCGTGCAGCAATATTGAGTGCACAACTGCTGGGAAAGATTTACCCTGGTTGTTGCGCCGCATTAGTAATGTCTACTGAGCAGTCAAATCACAGAGCCCCACCTTCGCCACAGTAAGTTGCTCGGATGAAGCAACCATCATTTCTCTGTTCATTGAATCCGCTGGTACTCCCATATTCCCAGAGTAATAAGTTTCTCGGGTGAAGCAACCATCACTTCACCTTTCCCACAGTAAGTACCTCCTTGGGCCCACTAAAAAATCACTTTTGTCTCTCCATCAAGTGCACTTATTGTCAATCTAACCCTGTCACGGAAACACCTCTTTGGCTATAGTTAGTTCAGGGTTAGTCATGAGTTAGTCTAACCTCTAGCTAAGTTAGAGTATCCAAACAGGAGCAGTATAGGACATGAAGTTGCAAAAAGCATACAGTCAAATTCGTATGTGAAAGGATCTTTTTTCTTTTTGAAAACGGAATGTGAAAGGATCTTCGAATGATATAATTTTCAAATTATATAAAATCTTATCAATAGTCTAAGGCATCCTCGAAGAATACATTAGGCCCTACTCCCTCTGTCTAGGTGTATAAGTCACCTTACGAAAACTAAATAATCCCAAAAGACTTAGGCGCGGTGCATTAACTCCCACCATGTTTCTTTTTTCTTGACATATCCACCAATAAGAGATGTGGGGCATGCATGTTTTCAATGACTTAGACTAGTCACAATGGGGAGTAAATTAGATTAGTAACATCACATTTTACTAGGCTATGTTACTACCTCCACAGTGGGTAGTAATATATGTGTGTTGTCAAATTATGGGTTCATTTATTAGCCTATAGACTCATATTTTCTTGGTATGTGTGATGTTACAGTAACTAGCTAAGTTACCACCATCACCTCACTCATCATTAAATATGTGCCACATAAGCAAAATTATCTTGAAAAGTGTGATGTTACTAGTGATGTTACTCCCACTGTGGCCAGCCTTAGACTACCAAACACGACATGCAATGGTTAGATCATTGCATGCAATGCTATTAATTAGCAAATAAATATTAATTTCTCTCGTTTTCTCCTCTTCCTTGGTCACGGTGCACAATCTAAGATGACTTATTGACTAGACGGAGGGAGTATATAAAATCTTACCAATAGTCAAAACCAAGTGTTACTACTACCAAACAAGTTCAAAACGAGAAACTGGACCCACTCACGGCACGGCATGCCTCTCTCGTTTGGTTCATCGGTCAAAGCGCTTCCTCTTCTTGGCATAACAATAGAGTACAATAATTTTTTTAGAATGCTCTTGGCATGTCGCTAACATGTGATGAGTTAACCGACCTAAATAGACGACAAAAATGCCAGCCCGCCACAGTTTGAGAGAGACGAGGAGCGAGAAGCGATACGGGCTGGTGGATTACTAGAGCTAGGTGTTGCGCGGAGGCCAAGAAATATGGTGATGGCGTGGGTTGGCCATGTACAGTATGATGTGACTACACTGGGCTGGCATGTTTCGTACTCTTCCGGTCTACTGTGGACATGATTGGTTGATTTTATATCGCTAAGTAATATAAAATATTATGAGTGCAGACGCTCCACCACGAGGTTCCTTGGTCCTTCTCAGTCGTCGGGAATCTATGTTCTTCCACTCTTTTTTTACATGATCTTTGTTCATCCTTTTGTGAACACGCGAGACATCTAGCATCAAGGTGCACGTGTCATGCAAGAAAATGGAGATAAGCAGTGCGTAAGTGAGTTGTGCACTACGATGGCACCTAGTACTACGTAGTATTATTTTTCCTCCTCGATGGCACGTGAATCCTGCACGTACTCAATGACGGAGCACGGGATGGTAGCCATGGACTGATGGACATGGTCGGCCCTTTTTGGAGAGAGTACTGAATACATATTAAATTTGATGTGTCCCGTCAACTCGCAGAACGACGAGAAGCACACACTGAATGACAGAGCACGGGATGGTAGCCATGGACATGGTCAACCTTTTTTGGAGACACTGCCCTACTTTTGAGGTGTCCGGTCTACTCGCAAACGAGGAGAAGCTTTGCTTACTAGTAGTACACTATCGACTGTAGTACCATCATCGTTGTTCGACTTTCGGAAGAGACGAGAGAACTTAATGTTTATTTGTTAATTAATAGCATTGCATGCAATGAACTAACCACTACATGTCGTGTTTGCTAGTCTCAAGTCATTAACAGCATGCACACCGACATCTATTTGGTTGATATGTCAAGAAACAAGAAACGAGGTAGAAGTTAATGCACCACGCCTAAGTATTTTGGGATTATTGGTTGTCGTAAGATGACACCTAGACGGAGGGAGTATTATACTTGAAGGCTACAAGGTTGGCTATAGATGACGTGGCAGTGTCATGTAGCCATCAGCTGGTTATACTATTAACCATGCTCTTATAATACTCCTATATTTAGGAACGGAGGGAGTAGTTGGCATGCATGATACTACCTATAATGCTCCCATTACAACCAGTCTGGTAGAATTAAAATACCTAATCTAAATGGTCGCCGCCCGATCGCTTTGTCCTCCTCCGGCATCCGGCGGAAGAAGAATTGAGAAAGACACCGGTTGTACTCGCCGGCGTCGCCTCGGCGATGGCCTTCATGGGATACAATTGGCAGCAGCCTCCCGTGTTCTACTTTTCCTCGATGATAGCGGCGGGCGGGGATGTGCTGCCCATCACCTCGTCCACATTCGCATAGCCACATCACCTCATCGACATCCACAGCAGCTTCTTTCTTTGCCTGCATGTCGCGGCTATGCGCGCGTCGACGGTGGATGGCGCAGTCGCAGACACTGGAGGCACTGTATGATGTGGCGACGTCGAGGGCCGTGACGATGCTCGTGCCGCCCTGCTCCCCGACAAGCCAGTGTGGAGCAAGTCAGCACTCTTCCTTGAGCTGTATTGGAGAGGCTAGCTGCAGAACCACGCGCTGGCTTAGTGCGGCAACTACCTCCGACGGGCTAGGCTAGGTTGGCGGAAAAGTGAGTTGTCGGGCTCGGCAGGCCACCCAGATGGCTTTTATGCCGAAGAACTGCTCTTCCTGCTCGTCGGATGCCGCTGAAAGAGTGGACAAAATGGTGGAAGGAGGAGCTTGGCCGGTGTCCTGCTCCTGAACGGACGTGTGTGGCCTGAGTTGGTTTCTCACATTCCACGCGGGTTTCTATATCTATATCTATATCTATACTGCTATATATATTTATATTACTATATATACTATTATATATACTATTCTATACTATATAGTGTACCAGAAATATGACATAAGAACCGTTGGATCTTTTCAATCGGACCGTTGTAGTTAAATGCTTCTAACTGGATGAGACGTGGCTGCAAAAGTGCCATTAGATCTGACAACCCTACGGCCAGCAGCCCAGGGATTCGCTGTGGGACACCATTTTCTTCTCATCAGCCATGTGATGTGACATTTTTGTTCAGAACACGTGAGGACCTTTACGCTGTGAGCTGGCCATGTAGCATACGCGAGTACATTCTAGAATTGCCTACAGAAGTGTCGATGCAGAAGCTACCTAGCAGCCAATAGTACCACAGTACTGCAGTATACTATTTATTCTTTAACACAGTAGAAACATTTTTTTCCTCAAAATAAGTAGTACACCGTAGAAAAGAGTAGCACATGGCAGTATTGCTGGTTCTGAAAGATATATCAACCAGCTGGTAGAAAATTTAGATGTAGTTTTTTACATGATGCTATTTTACTTGAAACACTTACCCGCAAAAAATGTTTACTTGAAACACCATGAGGCCGAGGGCACATGAATGAAATGAAAATGATGAAAAAACTCTGACTTAAAGGTATGAGAAGGTGAATTATTTACATCAAACTAATTTTCTTTGTATTTCAAAAAATTTAAAAACAATTCCCTCAATTCTCATAATATAAGATGTTACTACAACCAATATTTGTGCTACTATGATTTCAAGTGAAGAGCAAAAAACTTTCCACTAGAAAGCGGAAATATCCTTTTCAAATTTAGATGATAATTTTATCAAACATAGGTTCTTTAATTTTAATTTGATGACTTAGTATTGTGATTATACATAATAATCTCACGTGCAAAGCACGTCCAAATTACTAGTACAATATAGTGTACCAATTTTAAGTAGGACTAAGAACATCAATCATAACCGTTGATCTTCTAAATCCAACGGCCAATATCAGTAGGATTCACATGAACAGTACACTGCTGCTACCTCACCTATGTTCTAGAACAATCAAGACGGAGGGATGTGATGGTTGCTTATCTGTTTATTTTACCACGCCACTTATTAGTGGTTGGGTTTTGTGATATGATGGCTTTACTGCCGCGAGACTCGCATGCAGCGCCGCCCTCTACACTAGTACTACATCGATCCTGGTTTATTAGTCCCCATTGAATTTGACTGAAGAATTAACTGACAAAATGTTAGTGCATGTCAACAAAAACTATATTGTTGGATTAGTATTTGAACATAGTTTTCATTGATATAATATTTGTTGACATGCATCAGCATTTATCATACTATATATAATGTTAGTTCAATTTTTGGTCATACTAATCTATACTAAGGTGCCCGTGCGTTATACAGAACAGTGAAATGCATTGATCGGGGAGTTGTTTATTTTGACAAAGGATGTGGGGGTCATCTCATGTGTAATGAGTATCGATAGGTTTCTTCGAAGGGTGTGGCTAGGTCTCAATCGAATGATATAGTTTAAGAAGAAAAATAAAAAAACTGAAAATAATTTTTTTGTACTAATCTCCATGCAAAATCAAAGGACTCTATCATCAACTAAGACATAACGGAGTCTCAGTTGACTGAGACTTAGCAAAATTATTCTTCGAATATTATTTCATCTCTAGAGCTCACAAACATCCAGGTGAAATAGATAAAAAAAGTATCTTTTGCAAACAAAAGCGTTCAACTGTTCAACCTGCATCCAAAACATGTGAAGAAATAACACTTATTGTGCTTTGCAAGAAATGATCTTTCAGAATTAGTTTTTGAGTATCGATCGTTATACATGTTGGCTACAGATGACATGGCACTTTCTTATAGTCAACAGTTGGCTATACTATTAAGTATTAACCATGCCCTTATACACCTAGACGGAGGGATTAAATAAGGATGACTTGGAAGGGGCAGAGGAGATGTAAGAAATGGTTCATCATAAGTCTTTCACCAGTACTGTAGTAAAAATTCCATATATGGAAGATTCTAGACTAAACCATAAATGGATACACTTTTATTCATGCGCGATACTCCAACAGAGCAAGATCATGCATGGAAGTCTCCACATGCTTAGACAGCGGATTACATTGAGTGAAGACTAATGATCAACATTTAAATCGGTAATGCGTATGTCCAGATGAACCTCCTTGGAGTCCCTGTGCACCTCGTTAGGGGCCAAATCATACAACGCGTCTTCCATGTCCACATCGGCGGGAAGGTCCTAGCTCTGCACAGTCCTAGTCAACTTGATGTAGCCAGCTGAGCCAGTGTCGTCGCCCACGTACCTCTGAGGGGTAGTAACGGTGAGCACGCATCCGTACATCAGCCTCATGTCAGTGTCAGCGTTAGCGGCGTCGGCCTTGACGCACACTATAGAGACGGGGCGCCGGCCTACGTGGGCCTCGCCAGTGCCCATGATCAAGAGGAAGACGCTGCCGTCCTCCTCCGAGACTAGCAGGCGGTGGTGATCCTCCAGCGACTCTAGCACGGTGAACGGGTAGCACGTCTCGTACTTGATGTTCGCTGCCAAGGGCCAGTAGTAATTTCCGCACGCCTGCGTGAGGTGATGCATGATGTCCGCCGACGAGCCCCAAAACGGCATCGGGAACTCATAGCAGTAAACGAAGGGCTATTTGGAGGCATCGACCAGGCCGTCCATGAAACGGGAGTGGCTGTAGGGGACGTTGCGCCAGTTGAATATATGAGCAAGTTACTATGAGATTTAGTATGAATAAGCACAAAATAAATCATGATGGCTATAACAGAGATTAAACTAATCATGCGGACTAGCATAGTAGATGAACAGATCGAATCTAGGAGACAGACTAGAAACATGAATACCACAATTTCAAACAAGAAGGAAAGAAACACATATGGTGCAACGGGAGCAGCACTGTTGGCGTTGAGGTTGTCGCCCATATCATTGAGGAAGAGGTTGTCGAGGTCGGGGAAGAAGTCGTTGCTGCCAGCAGTCGTGAGATTGCGCTCCCCAAATTTCAACAACGCCCGCCAAATGGAGCGCAGGTGGGAGTGGTTGTAGGGGACGTTGCGGCCGCCGAATGGAGCGCAGGAGTATCCCACTAAGCAGTAGGTGGTGCTCCTACCTAGTCTCTACTCTTATCTCTATCTCAACTACTCTTCTTTATTTTTTATAATATACTAGTAGTAGCTGTCAAATCGAATAGTACTGCGCTGTCCGCTGCACGCCCGGCTGAACACGCCTCCTCGCCTCCATCAAACCCTCTGTTAAACCGCATAACTAGCTCATAACTAGCTCCAATGGGTTGTGTTGCCACATGACCACCAGATGGTTTGATTGAGCCCAGTCGAGATGGTTTAGTAGGATTATGTGGATATTTCACAAAAAAAAGAACACATGGAAAAAGTGAAGCAACATGCAGTTCTTTTTAAATGAATGTACAGTCTTATGGCATGAATACTATTTCCCGCTTTTACAATATTGAACTAATATCGGCATTTATATATCAGAATAATTTCTTTTTCTTTGAATCTATTAGCACATATATTACTTCTTTTCCCTTTTACCAAAATTACTCTGTTATATTAAGACGTGCCGTGCATGTGTATACATAGTAGTAAATGTAGGGGTTGTTTGGTTCCTAGCCACCCCTTGCCACACTTTGCCACACCTAACCTTAGGCAAGTTTGACCAAGTTAGGTAGGTGTTTGGTTCTAGCCACACCTAAGGTAAGGATTGTTTTACGAGCAGTGATCCCACATGTCATAGACACAAAAACTGTGGCAAGATTCCCTTAGGCAAGACAAAGTATGGCTAATAATTTGAGAAACTCAACTAAGGCAAGTGTGGCAAAAATCATGTGGCAATATATGGCAAATATAGTCACAATCCAAACAGCCCCGTAGGTTTTTTAATGCAGCGAGGAGGCGGGTACAGCTGGGAGTGCAGCGGGCGGTGCCCTAGGCCGGCGCGCCGCTTCAAATGTCGGATGCAGTGACAGGTCGCGTCCGCCCTGACCCCCTTGACGGTGCACGTCACCTTGTGTCCAGATCTGGGATGCCACGTGTACTAGATGAATGACTCCAAGCTCAACCACCGTGACGCAAGGGGTGCGAGCCGAGGAACGCTGTTGGAGACACCCTCCTCGTCATCATCTGAGTTCTAGAAGATCTCACCCACATCATCATTAGGCATGCAGCCTCCTTCATAGAAAATGTGCGCAGAAGGAGTAGAGGCGACTGGGGACGCACCACGTCGTGGGCACTCCGTACGTGCTCGTGTGCGTGCAGCGGGCATGCTTTTCCATCAGTGCTAGCTCTAAGGCCGAGGCTGCGGTAGTCTTCGACTCCGGCTAGTCATTGAGCAACGACGGCAAAGAGGTGCTGCAAGAGATGCGTAAGCGCCGTTGTGTGCGAGCTTCACCGTAGCACGACGAACCGGACGTCACCGGAGATGGCGCACGCCTCCATGCAGCCGAGTGTGTGCGCATTGCTACCTCTTGAGCTCTTGCGTTGGTTTTCCCTTGAAGAGGAAAGGGTGGTGCAACAAAGTAGCGTAAGTATTTCCCTCAGTTTTTGAGAACCCAGGTATCAATCAAGTAGGAGGCTACGCGCAAGTTCCTCGCACCTACACAAGACAAATAAATCCTCGCAACCAATGCGATAAGGGGTTGTCAATCCCTACACGGTCACTTACGAGAGTGAGATCTGATAGATATGATAAGATAATATTTCTGGTATTTTTATGATAAAGATGCAAAGTAAAAAAAAGGCAATGAAAATAACTAAGTATTGGAAGATTAATACGATGGAAGATAGACCCGAGGGCCATAGGTTTCACTAGTGGATTCTCTCAATAGCATAGGTATTTTACGGAGCGTGAACAAATTACTGTTGAGCAATTGACAAAATTGAGCATAGTTATGAGAATATCTAGGTATGATCATGTATATAGGCATCACGTCCAAGACAAGTAGACCGACTCCTGCCTGCATCTACTACTATTACTCCACACATTGACCGCTATCTAGCATGCATCTACACTATTAAGTTCACGAGAACAGAGTAACGCCTCAAGCAAGATGACATGATGTAGAGGGATGAACTCATGCAATATGATGAAAACCCCATCTTGTTATCCTCGATGGCAAATATACAATACGTGCCTTGCTGTCCCTACCGTCACTTGAAAAGGACACCGCAAGATTGAACCCAAAGCTAAGCACTTCTCCCATTGCAAGAAAGATCAATCTAGTAGGCCAAACCAAATTGATAATTCGAAGAGACTTGCAAAGATAACCAATCATACATAAAAGAATTCAGGGAAGATTCAAATATTGTTCACAGATAAACTTGATCATAAACCCACAATTCATCGGTCTCAACAAACACACCGCAAAAAAAGATTACATCGAATAGATCTCCACAAGAGAGGGGGAGAACTTTGTATTGAGATCCAAAAAGAGAGAAGAAGCCATCTAGCTAATAACTATGGACCTGTATGTCTGAGGTAAACTACTAACGCTTCATCGGAGAGGCTATGGTGTTGATGTAGAAGCCCTCCGTGATCGATGCCCCCTCCGGCGGAGCTCCGGAACAGGCCACAAGATGGGATCTCGTGGATACAGAAAGTTACGGCAGTGGAATTAGGGTTTTGGCTCCGTATCTGATCGTTTGGGGGTACGTAGGTATATATAGGAGGAAGAAGTACGTCGGTGTCGCAACAGGGGGCCCACGAGGGTGGAGGGCGCGCCTGGGGGGTAGGCACGCCCCCTTACCTCGTGGCCTCCCTGTTGGTTGCTTGACGTAGGGTCCAAGTCTCCTGGATCATGTTTGGTGGGAAAATCACGTTCCCGAAGGTTTCATTCCGTTTGGACTCCGTTTGATATTCCTTTACTTCGAAACCCTAAAATAGGCAAAAAAAACAGCAATTCTGGGCTGGGCTTCCGGTTAATGGGTTAGTCCCAAAAATAATATAAAATTGTATAATAAATCCCAATAATGTCCAAAACAGTAGATAATATAGCATGGAGCAATCAAAAATTATAGGTATGTTGGAGACGTATCAAGCATCCCCAAGCTTAATTCCTGTTCGTCCTCGAGTAGGTAAATGATAAAAACAGAATTCTTGATGTGGAATGCTACTTGGCATAATTTCAATGTAATTCTTCTTAATTGTGGCATGAATATTCAGATCCGAAAGATTCAGGATAAAAGTTTAATATTGACATAGAAATAATAATACTTCAAGCATACTAACTAAGCAATTATGTCTTCTCAAAATAACATGGCCAAAGAGAGTTCATCCCTACAAAATCATATAGTTTAGTCATGCTCCATTTTTGTCACACAAGAATGCTCTCATCATGCACAAACCCGATGAAAAGCCAAGCAATTGTTTCATACTTTAGTAATCTCAAACTTTATAAACCTTCATGCAATACATGAGCGTGAGCCATGGATATAGCACTATGGCTGGAATAGAGTACAATGATGGGGGTTATGTGGAGAAGACAAAAAGGAGAAAGTCTCACATCAACGAGGCTAATCAATGGGCTATGGAGATGCTCATCGATTGATGTTAATGCAAGCAGTAGGGATTGCCATGCAACGGATGCACTAGAGCTATAAATGTATGAAAGCTCAACAAAAGAAACTAGTGGGTGTGCATCCAACTTGCTTGCTCACGAAGACCTAGGGCACTTGAGGAGGCCCATTGTTGGAATATACAAGCCAAGTTCTATAATGAAAAATTTCCACTAGTATATGAAAGTGACAAAACAAGAGACTCTCTAGCATGAAGATCATGGCACTACTTTGAAGCAGAAGTGTGGAAAAAAGGATAGTAGCATTGTCCCTTTTGATTTCTCTTTTTTTTGGGCCTTCATTTTTTGATATGGCCTTTCTCTTTTTTTATTGGGACAATGCTCTATTAAATGATGATCATCACACTTCTATTTATTTATAACTCAATGATTACAACTCGATACTAGAACAAGGTATCACTCTATATGAATGCCTCCGATGGTGTACCGGGATATGCAATGAATCAAGTGTGACATGTATGAAAAATTATGAACGGTGGCTTTGCCACAAATATGATGTCAACTACATGATCATGCAAAGCAATATGACAATGATGAATGTCTCATGATAAACGAAATGGTGGAAAGTTGCATGGCAATATATCTCGGAATGGCTATGGAAATGCCATAATAGGTAGGTATGGTGGATGTTTTGAGGAAGATATAAGGAGGTTTATGTGTCAAAGAGCGTATCATATCACGGGGTTGGATGCACCGACGAAGTTTGCACCAACTCTCAACGTCATAAAGGGAAATGCACGGTACCGAAGAGCCTAGCAATGATGGAAGGGTGAGACTGCATATAATCCATGGAATCAACATTAGTCATAAAGAACTCACATACTTATTGCAAAAATCTACATGTCATCAAAAACCAAGCACTACGTGCATGCTCCTAGGGGGATAGATTGGTAGGATAAGACCATCGCTCGTCCCCGACCGCCACTCATAAGGAGGACAATCAAAGAACACCTCATGTTTCAAATTTGTTACATAACTTTTACCATACGTGCATGCTACAGGACTTGCAAACTTCAACACAAGTATTTCTTAATTTCACAACTACTCAACTAGCACAACTTTAATATCACTACCTCCATATCTCAAAACAATCATCAAGCATCGAACTTCTCTTAGTATTCAACACACTCATAAGAGAATTTTATTATTAATCTTGTATACCTAGCATATTAGGATTTTAAGCAAATTACCATGCTATTTAAGACTCTCAAAATAATCTAAGTGAAGCATGAGAGATAAATAGTTTCTATAAAACAAATCCACCACCGTGATCTAAAAGATATAAGTGAAGTACTAGAGAAAAACTATATAACTCAAAAGGTATAAGTGAAGCACATAGAGTATTCTAATAATTTCCGAATCATGTGTGTTTCTCTCAAAAGGTGTGTACAGCAAGGATGATTGTGGTAAACTAAAAAATAAAGACTCAAATCATACAAGACGCTCCAAGCAAAACACATATCATGTGGTGAATGAAAATATAGCTCCAAGTAAAGTTACCGATAGAAGTAGACGAAAGAGGGGATGCCTTCCGGGGCATCCCCAAGATTTGGATTTTAGGTGTCCTTAGATTATATTGGGGGTGCCATGGGCATCCCCAAGATTAGGCTCTTGCCACTCCTTGCTCCATAATCCATCAAATCTTTACCCAAAACATGAAAACTTCACAACACAAAACTTAAAGTAGAAAATCTCGTGAGCTCCGTTAGCGAAAGAAAACAAAGGACAACTTCAAGGTACTGTAATGAACTCATTATTTATTTATATTGGTGTTAAACCTACTGTATTCCAACTGTTCTATGGTTTATAAACTATTTTACTAGCCATAGATTCATCAAAATAAGCAAACAACACACGAAAACCACAATCTGTCAAAAACTGAACAGTCTGTAGTAATCTGTAGCTAGCGCAAGATCTGGAACCCCAAAAATTCTAAAATAAATATCTGGATGTGAGGAATTTATCTATTAATCATCTTCAAAAATAATTAACTAAATAGCACTTTCCAAATAAAAATGGCATCAATTCTCCTGAGCGCTAAAGTTTCTGTTTTTTTCGGCAAGATTAACAAGACTTTCCCCAAGTCTTCCCAACGGTTCTACTTGGCACAAACACTAATTAAACACAAAAACACAAACAAAACAGAGGCTAGATAAATTATTTATTACTAAAAAGGATCAAAAAGCAAGGAATAAAAATAAATTGGGTTGCCTCCCAACAAGCGCTATCGTTTAACGCCCCTAGCTAGGCATAAAAAGCAAGGATAGATCTAGGTATTGCCATCTTTGGTAGGCAATCCATAAGTGGCTCTCATAATAGATTCATAAGGTAATTTAATTTTCTTTCTAGTAAAGTGTTCCATGCCTTTCCTTAATGGAAATTGGAATCTAATGTTTCCTTCCTTCATATCAGTAATTACACCAATCGTTCTAAGGAAAGGTCTACCAAGAATAATAGGACATGAAGGATTGTAATATATGTCAAGAACGATAAAATCTATGGGCACATAATTCCTATTTGCAACAATAAGAACATCATTAATTCTTCCCATAGGTTTCTTAATATTGGAATCCGCAAGGTGCAAGTTTAGAGAGCAATCATCAAAATCACGGAAACCTAACAAATCACACAAAGTCTTTGGGATCGTGGAAATAATAGCACCCAAATCACACAAAGCATAGCATTCATAATCTTTAATTTTAATTTTAATAGTAGGTTCCCACCCATCATAATGTTTTCTATGGATAGAAACTTCCAACTCAAGTTTTTCTTCATCAGATTGCATCAAAGCATCAATGATATGTTTAGTACAAGCTTTATTTTGGCTATAAGCATGAGGAGAATTTAGCAAGGATTGCAACAAGGAAATACAATCTATCAAAGAGAAATTATCATAATTAAATTTCTTGAAATCCAAAATAGTGGGTTCATTACTATTTAAAGTTTTGACTTCTTCAATCCCACTTTTAACAATTTTAGCATCAAGATCTAATGACTCCGAATTTTTGGAACGCCTTCTAGGTAAAGGTGGATCATATTCAGTCCTATCATTATCAAGATTCATATTGAAAAACAAATATTTAATAGGGGACACATTAATAACTTTTAGATCTTCATATTTATTATCATGGAAACTAGAAGAACACGCTCTTATAAAGGAATCTTTATTAGCACGTATCCTAGCGGTTCTCTCTTTGAACTCATCAATGGAAATTCTCATGGCTTTGAGAGACTCATTGATATCATGCTTAGGAGGAATAGATCTAAGTTTCAAAGAATCAACATCAAGAGAAATTCTATCAAGTTCCTAGCCGACTCATCAATCTTAAGGAATTTCTCTTCAATCAAAGCATTGAAATTCTTTTGCGAAGTAATAAATTCTTTAATATTAGATTCAAAATCAGAGGGCATCTTATTATAATTTCCATAAGAATTGTTGTAGGAATTACCATAATTATTAGAGGAATTTCTAGGGTAAGGCCTAGGATTAAAGTTTCCTCTATATGTGTTGTTACCAAAATTGTTCCTACCAACAAAATTCACATCCATATATTCATTATTATTGTCAATCAAAGTAGACAAAGGCATATCATTAGGATCATAAGAAATACTTTTATTAGTAAATAATTTCATAAGTCCATCGATCTTTCCACTCAAAACATTAATTTCTTCTATCGCATGCACTTTCTTATTAGTAGATCTTTCAGTGTGCCATTGAGAATAATTAACAATAATATTATCTAGGAGTTTAGTAGCTTCTCCTAAAGTGATTTGCATAAAAGTGCTTCCCGCGGCCGAATCTAAAAGATTTCTAGAAGCAAAATTCAATCAGGCATAATTTTTTTTATAATCATTCACAAATTCAAACCATGAGTAGGGCAATTACGTATCATTAATTTCATCCTCTCCCAAGCTTGTGCAACATGTTGATGATCAAGTTGCTTAAAAATTCATAATATCGTTTCTAAGAGAGATGATCTTAGCGGGAGGAAAATACTTAGAGACAAAAACATCTTTGCACTTATTCCATGAATCAATACTAATTTTAGGCAAATACGAAAACCAAGCTTTAGCATGATCTCTAAGTGAAAAAGAAAATAGCTTCAATTTAAGAATATCATTATCCACATCTTTGTTCTTTTGAATATCACACAAATCAATGAAGCTATTTAGATGAGTAGCGGCATATTCACTAGGAAGGCCGGAGAACGGATCTTTCATGACAAGATTCAGCAAGGAAGCATTAATTTCACAAGATTCAGCCTCAGTAAGAGGAGCAATCGGAGTGCTAATAAAATCATTGTTGTTGGTATTGGTAAAGTCACACAATTTAGTATTATCTTGAGCCATCGTGACAAGCAAGCAATCCAACACACAAGAAAACAAGAAACGCGCAAAAAGAGGCAAATAGAGAAAGAGAGGGAGGATAGAGAGAGAGAGTGGGCGAATAAAATGGCAAGGGTGAAGTGGGGGAGAAGAAAATGAGAGGCAAATGGCAAATAATGTAATGCGGGAGATAAGGGTTTGTGATGGGTACTTGGTATGTTCAATTTTGCGTAGACCTCCCCGGCAATAGCGCGAGAAAACCTTCTTGCTACCTCTTGAGCACTTGCGTTGGTTTTCCCTTGAAGAGGAAAGGGTTGTGCAGCAAAGTAGCGTAAGTACTTCCCTCGGTTTTTTAGAACCAAGGTATCAATCCAGTAGGAGGCTACACGCAAGTCCCTCGCACCTACACAAAACAAATAAATCCTCGCAACCAACGCGATAAGGGGTTGTCAATCCCTCACGGCCACTTACGAGAGTGAGATCTGACAGATATGATAAGATAATATTTTTGGTATTTTTATGATAAAGATGCAAAGTAAAATAAAAGGCAATGAAAATAACTAAGTATTGGAAGATTAATATGATGGAAGATAGACCCCAGGGCTATAGGTTTCACTAGTGGATTCTCTCAAGTGCATAGGTATTTTACGGAGGGTGAACAAATTATTGTTGAGCAATTGATAGAATTGAGCATAGTTATGAGAATATCTAGGTATGACCATGTATATAGGCATCACGTCCAAGACAAGTAGACCGACTCCAGCCTGCATCTACTACTATGTAACGCCCTCGATGCGGCTATATCTCCCACGTGTCGAAGCACGACTTAGAGGCATAACCGCATTGAAAGCAATGTCGCAAGTGAGGTAATCTTTACACAACCCATGTAATACATAAGGGAAAGATACATAGATGGCTTACAATCGCCACTTCACACAAATACATGAATAAAGCATTACATCATCCAGATACAATCAAGGTCCGACTACGGAACCAAAATAAAAGAAGAACCCCAAATGCGACAAAGGTCCCCGATCGACCCCAACTGGGCTCCACTACTGATCAACTAGAACGAAACAACACAAAGGACAAGATCTTCAACGAGCTCCTCCTGAGCTGGGTTGCGTCATCTGCACGGACTCATCGGCACCCGCAAACTGGTTTTGCAAGTATCTGTGAGCCACAGGGACTCAGCAATCCCGCACCCTCGCGATCAAGACTATTTAAGCTTATGGGTAAGGTAAAGGTATGAGGTGGAGCTGTAGCAAGCGACTAGCATATATGGTGGCTAACTTACGCAAATGAGAGCGAGAAGAGAAGGCAAAGCATTGTAGATAAAAGTATGATCAAGAAGTGATCCTAAACAACCTACGTCAAGCATAACTCCAACACTGTGTTCACTTCCCGGACTCCGCCGGAAAGAGACCATCACGGTAACACACGCTGTTGATTCATTTTAATTAAGGTCAAGTTTAGGTTTTCTACAACCGGACATTAACAAATTCCCATCTACCCATAACCGCGGGCACGGCTTTCGAAAGTTCAAATCAATGCAGTGGTGTCCCAACTTAGCCCATCACAAGCTCTCACGGTCAACGAAGGAATAGACCTCCTCCCGAGACGTTCCGATCAGACTCGGTATCTTGGTACAACAGGACATTTCGACAGGGTAAAACTAAACCATCAACACCGCCCGAATATGCCAACAAATCCCGATAGGAGCTGCACATATCTCTTTCTCAGGGCACACCAAATTGTCTAAACTTCCGGTAGGCCAGCCCAGAGTTGCCCCTGGTGGCCACCGGTGGCTGACAGTTTGGACCAACACTCAGAGGAGCACTGGCCCGGGGGGGGGGGGGGTTAAATAAAGATGACCCTTGAGTCCGCGAAACCCAAGGGAAAAAGAGGCTAGGTGGCGAATGGTAAAACCAATGTTGGGCATTGCTAGAAGAGCTTTACTTAAGGCGAACTGTCAAGTGGTTCCCATAATAGCCCAACCGCGTAAGGAACGCAAAATCCGGGAACATAACACCGATATGATGGAAACTAGGGCGGCAAGAGTGGAACAAAACACCAGGCATAAGGCCGAGCCTTCCACCCTTTACCAAGTATATAGATGCATTAATTAAATAAGATATATTGTGATATCCCAACAATTAAATAAATGTTCCAACAAGGAACGGCCTCCAATCTTCAACTGCAACTAGCAACGCTATAAGAGGGGCTGAGCAAAGCGGTAACATAGCCAACCAACGGTTTGCTAGGACATGGTGGGTTAGAGGTTTGACATGGCAATTTGGGAGACTTGAAAGCAAGTGGTGGGCATCAGAGCATAGGCATAGCAAAAGAGCGAGCAACTAGGCAAAGCAAAGATAGTAGTGATTTCGAGGGTATGATCATCTTGCCTGAGATCCTGCAAGGAAGAAGAACGAGTCCATGAAAAAGACAAACGGACGTAGACAAACGGGTCCTCACAAACGCGACATTACCGGATCCAACCCGAAGAAGCAAACACCGGAAAGAAGCACACAATCATGGTAAACAACCAACACATAATCATGGCATGATGCACAATCAAGTATGGTGCATGTGCGGTTTAAATATGCATGGCATGGCAAAGTGCACAAACAATCCTACAAATTAAGTGGACCTCAATATGCAACTCCGTTGCATATTGACGAAACACCACATTCAAGTTATTTAGTTCTCTCTCGTTTATGTACTCAACAATATTAAATGTTGTTAGCATGGCAAGCGGGGAAGCATAAGAAAATTAAACATTTAGTCAAGTTTAAATGAGGCCGGAAATAACAAACAACAAATCCGGTAAATCCCCATATGCATTTAGCAAATTGATGGAAACAACAAATATAATTATTTTAAATGTTGTTATTATGATGCGAATGACATATGCAAGTTTTAAGCAATTTTATGAAAATGTTGACATGAGCATGTTATGAAGCATTTGTCACCGTGGTGGACGAAAGGGGTGCCACGACAACGAATCCGAAAATGATGCCACGGCAACATATCGGTTCCGGTAGCTCATGGAGATACCGGTGCAAAAAGAAGCGTGCGGATGTGCGAAACAAGCTAGAGATGGCGGGGTGCTCCCGACTACCGGGTTCCCACAGGTTAGTGGCATGGAAACGAGTGACAATTCGGACACGGTGCAAACACAAGCATCTCAAACATCACACAACATTCGTTCACGGGCATCGTCTCGGGTTATACCTTCAAAGCGTGCAAACGGGACGGTTCGAGTTCGTCGAGGGAAGTAGTCGTTCCGCGATGGTAGAAGAAGTAGTGGTACAATTGGTCCTCGCCGGTAGTGGTACACGTTCGTTTTAAAGAGGTACTTGACGCATCCGAGGTTTCCGAAGGCGACGGTATTGGAACTTGGTGAATCCGAGTTTCTCGGAGGTCATCAACGAACTTGGTCAAATACACGATGTGGGTAGACATTCACTCGACGTCTTCCGCGATGGTAGTTGTACATGGATCTTCGGCCACGGAAGTAGTCGTACACATTTTTGTAGAGGTTCGGGGTCAACGACACGGAACTTGACGTCCACGAGGTCTTCGAGGGTCGACGGTAGTGTTACTCGGTCGTTTTGAAGAGGTACTTGGGGTCTTCGAACTTGCCAGTCTCGTTCACTTGACGGCGGTGGACGAACTTGACGGTTCCCGTCGTCCTGGTACTTGACGTTATCATGCGTAGGGGTACTCGGCGTCGTGGTACTTGGCGAAATTCCACGGAGGCGGTCTTGCATCCCTGGATTCAGTGGCCTTGGCAACGACAACAAAAGGCAGCAGGGCAGCAACACGCAGACGATGGTGGATCTGGGCAACAGGCGCGGCGGCGCTGGGAACCGGGCGGACGCAAGCAGGTCCGGGCGGCGTCAGCAGCAGAGTTGGTCGGAGAGAGCAGCTCAGGCAGGAGTTCTTCATCACGGGGAGGAGGCTGGCGGAGGCCATGGACGCAGCAGCAGGGCGACGCCGGATGTTGAACGGCGAGGGAGAGGGGGATCCAGTGGAGCTCGGGCTCCCGGCGAGAAGGACGAACGGGGAGGAGGAGATCCGGGTGCACGCACAGGGTTCTTGAAGGTCGAGGTCGCGGGGTAGCCGCGGAGGTGGACTTGGCGTGTGCTCCAGCGAAAAGACGGGCGGCGAGGCGTCTGAGGCAGGAAAGGAGCACGGGCGACGCGCTTGGGGCCGACACGGTGGTCTCCATGGTCGTGCGGTCCATGAGAAGGTACATGGCAGCATTCCTCGCCGGAGGCAGGAAGGCAGCGGCGGTCCGGCGAAGCGGTGTAGTAGAGGGAGGCAAGGGGACGCGAGCTCCTGGTGCTGGCTGCGGGGCGCTGTGCGGGTGTGTGTGTGTGTGTGTGTGCGGCGGCGATGAGGGAACGAGAGGAGAAGCGGGGATCGATGCTAGGGAGCGTCTCTCTCTTCTGCGAGTGGCGGCAGTAGCGGGAGGACGCGAGGGAGCGATGCGGGAGAGGCCGATGCCTAGGGTTAGGGCACGCAGGCTGGGCCTGCTGGAGCGCAGCTGGGCCTTAGCAGGCCGGCCCAGTGGGGAGGGCGCCGGCTGAAGGGATTGCGGGGTTGGGCTCTCTCTCTCTTAACCTCACTTCTAAGAAGAAAGAGGGAGACAAGAAAGAAAGAAAAAAAAATAGAGAGAAGAAAAAGAAGAAGAGGGATTATTTACACGGACTCGTAAAAGGGTGCATGGCCCACGAAAAATAGGAGGGCAAGATTGGAAGATGTCATTCAAAATTCAAATGGTTTTGAACTAGGGCTTGGTTATAGAAGTATCCAAAAATGTTGAGGTTTTTGGTGGAACTCCGTAAAGTGAAGGAAGAATTTAGGGCAAAGTTTGGAGACGAGGAATATAGTAAGAAAAGCATGGAATATTTTGCAAGTGTGTTGCGGTAATTTCCAAGGGATGGAATATTTATTATAGCTCTCTAAATATCGAGAGGATAAGTTTTAAAGAGAATCACCATGTGAATTCCCTCAATTTAAATGGACCGAAGATCCATGCAATTTATTTAGTTGAGTTAAGAAAAGAAATGACATGATGGCATGATGACAAGATGCAATGCACATGATGCAAAGATGAGTGCAATGAACCAAACAAATCACACGACGAACCCCAGAAATCACGGAAGGCACCTGAAGCTCCAGACTTGGGGCGTCACAACACTCCACCACAACGAGAGGATCTCGTCCCGAGATCTAGAATGGCACCGGAGGGAAAATGGAAGAGAACGAGAAGAGGTAAAACTAAGTTGCTTCTTTGACAAACGAGTGAGACCAAAGAACCTTTAAAAGGTTAAGCCATTTCGAGAAAAGAATACAACGGAGATGAACGAAGTTGAAAACACTCAACTTCGGGCAGCACTTCGATTGAAAAGAAAAGGAATTGAATAAGAACTTGGTAAGATGAGAAGATACTTGATGAAATCACAACACACTGCCTCTGGAACTATTGAATGAATGGAACAAGGGGTAAGAAAAATCTCAGACAGCACTCCGGTTGAAAAGAGATGCAAGGCTTGATAAGACAAAAAGAACTTGAGCAGAATGGCACCACACTCCGGTTAAATGGGTAGGCATGAAAAGAACATGATCTTGACACACCAGATGATGGATAGAAGAGAGCAACATCACCATTCCTCCGGAACAAAAGAATAGACGATAAATAATTGAAATAAAAGAATGGGGAAGAAAATGCCAACTTCTGCCACAAAAGAGCTTGAAAAGGTATCCTTAGGAGTAGGGTCGAACAGAGTTGTTGGAAACACAACAACGAAAAGATAAGCTTGATATGGTCTTATGGAATACAGCTCAAAATATGAGGTGACAACCTGCCACTCATGGGAAAAGAATTGGAATGAACAAGGAGACGAGAATGCTATTTCACCAGGATGAAGAACTTGGGTCACTTATAATAACCATAATTAGCAACACTCCTTAGGGAAGGCTTTTGGTGAAGTATAACCCAAGATAACTCCAAGGAAGAAGGTGACGGGTTTAAAATATCTCATACTTGATAACTTGTGAATCAGGAAAACAAGAACTCAAATTATCAAGAATGACATAATACCACCTCTAATGATACGGTAGAACAAATTGCACTCCGGATTGCAATATGAAGAAAGCTTGAGCTTCTTAGAAAAGAATCTGGATGAACACTTCGAGAAGGAATTAAATCCTTGATGAACCCATCATGACGAAGCTTCATGAAGAACTCCGGTAACAAAATAAATGATCAAACGGAAGGAAAGAGAGGTCAAAAACACAAGGTGAATCGTTGCAATGATTAGATGAAGCTTTGGAATGGTATAATTGAAATAACTTTGAACTCCGGAAAAGAAAGATGGACAACTTGAATCGAGAATTTGATGAACCTCCGGAATAAGGAATTAAGTTTACTCGATGAGACAAGAAGAAGAATTACATTATGCGTATCCTTCACCAATTAAATTGATGACAATCAACGGATTTGACATATTACTTATTCTCGTAGAAAAGATAAAGAGAGATATAACAGAAACTTAAGAAAGGTCTTCAATAATCCACCGGTAGGATTGAAAAGAACGAAAGAGTTGATATGATGATGAATGACGAGAACTCTTGCACGAACCACCGTAGGAATTGGAAAGAGAGAGTCAATTGAGATTGTAACGAAGGAAGAAGAATCTTGGAAGAGCCACCGGTAGAATTTGGAAGAATGAATAAATTGATATGATAACCAAGGAAGAGAACTCTTGAACGAACCACCGTAATAATTGAAAAGAACGAAGATGCTTGAGAGAATCTAGATACATGAGAACGAAGGGATCACGAACTGATTAGAGATCACTTGAACGAAGCACCGGTAAGATTTGGAGAACCATGGCTGAAAGCTGAGAATGAACAAGTCTTCTGAAATGATGAGCTCCGGATAATCAAACTGAAAAGACTCCTGAATATCTCCTGATGGGTGAAAAGGATTCTCACAATCGAAAATAATTACGAGAGGATGGCAACAAGCTAGCACCACAAATCTCTGAGAGAACGGATATGATATGGAGGTAAAACTCTTCCTCGGTCTTCAAATGATGAGAAAGATGACGAGAAACACCACCTTGAATAATTTAGACACTCTGGGAGAATCAAAAGCGAAGAGGTTGAGCCAACTATGAAAAGAATTTGAAAGATCTTGGAGAAAGGCATTTGACTGATGATAACTCATTCTTACGTCAAACTTTGAAAAGAATTTGATTATAACTCCGGAAAAATAAGAAGAGTTAGGTAAGATCCTGGGAAAAGACCTGTGGGTTAGGGCCCACTCAAAAGATACACCGTTGAAATGATTTAAAAGAGAGATTCCACCGGTTGAATTAAATGGGTTGAATGAGATAACATCCTCAAAATAGCTTGAACGGGTTAAGAGTGGAAACATGAATCTTCGAACTATCTTCAGCACTCTGGAACAAATGAATAGCGAGAGGTGAATGATTAAGAATTGCACCAGCATGAGAAGCATTGAAACGAGGAAAGGACATGATCAACAAAGCTTGACTTGAAACCACCGGAGAAGAAAAATGTGTGAAGAGTGACGAACTTGAAGCTCCGTTAGAATCTTCCTGAGAATCACCGGATAAGAACATTGAAGGAAAAGAATGGAGAGGCTTCACAACAATAAAATGATACTTGAATAAGAAATATGGTTCCTCGAAGAAACAAGGGTGGGAGGGAAAACAAAGGCAACTTGGGACGGATGAAATGAGCACCGTTGAGAAGAACTGATAATTGATCTTGCGGATGTTGAAAGATCGGATCCACTTGAAGAGAAAACACGCCGGTTGAAAAAGGATTGACATGGCAATCTCGATTACCAAGAAGGATTAGTATCCACATTGGAGTATGAGAACACCGCTTAGGAAAGGTATGGAATCAACATTTGACTTCGAAGCAACTCGAATACCACAACTGAAAACAAAACAAAGGATTGGCTTGCGGAATAAGCCAGAACAAACATATGATAGAGATTTCATCCGAAGTTTTCGTGGTGGGGCCTACATGGGCTCGATCGTACAGCACCATCATGTACAAGGTAGTGCACATGACATATGAAGCGTCCCCGAGTCGGCATAGCCAAGGACTCTTTAAGACACAACGAGACCACTGTAAAATCGACCGTGAATAGGCGGACCACTAGACGTCGAACCCCAATTTCATATCATACATCTGTCAGAAAGATATCCTAAGAGCTACTTGATTCCCACCTATGAAACTCCCGAACCTTTCCGGTTATGCAATCAGGTGTTGGGGATACAGGGGAAGCATAATATCTCACCCAAATCTAGCAAACCCTACATCCAGCTGTATCCATCCTTCAACACATAACCGAGAAAAACTTCAGAAACCATTTACCTCAACCTTCGAAAAGCATCCGTTATACAAGTTATGGCAATACTCCCGAACTCCCGCCCCAGTACTGGGTGGCGTCGAGGTTATCTCACCAACGAACTGCATAAAAGAGATTTTCGATGTCGGCGTACTAAACTCAGGTATTCCAGAACTGCAACGATAAAATTATGACGACAACACCTCAGAGCTCAACTCCCTTGGACACTTCCACAAAACCCCTGACAGGAGGCACCAAGACAATGTTCTCATCATAAAACCATCGGAACGATTCCAAGATACCCACGTGATCCTAAATTTTTTTTAGTGAAATTTGAGAAGAGAAGAGTCAAAACTCTACGTCAGGATGCCTTACCAGAGCGATGAAGGGACTGGGGAGTAAAAAGAATTCCTAAACTCTCCGATATATAATTCCTAAAAGACTCAAAACATTTATCTAGACACAACTCGGCCACTAAGAACGATTAAGCAATGGGGCTCCTAAGGTCGGGGGAAGGCTCTGATTACCAACTTGTAACGCCCTCGATGCGGCTATATCTCCCACGTGTCGAAGCACGACTTAGAGGCATAACCGCATTGAAAGCAATGTCGCAAGTGAGGTAATCTTCACACAACCCATGTAATACATAAGGGAAAGATACATAGAAAGCATGACATCATCCATATATAATCAAGGTCCGACTATGGAACCAAAATAAAAGAAGAACCCCAAATGCGACAAAGGTCCCCAATTGACCCCAACTGGGCTCCACTACTGATCAACTAGAACGAAACAACACAAAGGACAAGATCTTCAACGAGCTCCTCCTGAGCTGGGTTGCGTCATCTGCACGGACTCATCAGCACCTGCAAACTGGATTTGGAAGTATCTGTGAGCCACAGGGACTCAACAATCTCGCACCCTCGCGATCAAGACTATTTAAGCTTATGGGTAAGGTAAAGGTATAAGGTGGAGCTGCAGCAAGCGACTAGCATATATGGTGGCTAACTTACGCAAATGAGAGCGAGAAGAGAAGGCAAAGCACGGTCGATAAAAGTATGATCAAGAAGTGATCCTAAACAACCTACGTCAAGCATAACTCCAACACCGTGTTTACTTCCCGGACTCCGACGGAAAGAGACCATCACGGTAACACACGCTGTTGATTCATTTTAATCAAGGTCAAGTTTAGGTTTTCTACAACCGGACATTAACAAATTCCCATCTGCCCATAACCGCGGGCACGGCTTTCGAAAGTTCAAATCAATGCAGTGGTGTCCCAACTTAGCCCATCACAAGCTCTCACGGTCAACGAAGGAATAGACCTCCTCCCGAGACGTTCCGATCAGACTCGGTATCCCGGTACAACAAGACATTTCGACAGGGTAAAACTAAACCAGCATCACCGCCCGAATGTGCCGACAAATCCCAATAGGAGCTGCACATATCTCTTTCTCAGGGCACACTGGATTGTCTAAACTTCCGGTAGGCCAGCCCAGAGTTGCCCCTGGTGGCCACCGGTGGCTGACAGTTTGGAGCAACACTCAGAGGAGCACTGGCCCGGGGGGGGGGGGGTTAAATAATGATGACCCTTGAGTCCGCGAAACCCAAGGGAAAAAAAGGCTAGGTGGCGAATGGTAAAACCAATGTTGGGCATTGCTGGAAGAGCTTTACTTAAGGTGAACTGTCAAGGGGTTCCCATAATAGCCCAACTGCGTAAGGAACGCAAAATCCGGGAACATAACACCGATATGACGGAAATTAGGGCGGCAAGAGAGGAACAAAACACCAGGCATAAGGCCGAGCCTTCCACCCTTTACCAAGTATATAGATGCATTAATTAAATAAGATATATTGTGATATCCCAACAATTAAATAAATGTTCCAACAAGGAACGGCCTCCAATCTTCACCTGCAACTAGCAACGCTATAAGAGGGGCTGAGCAAAGCGGTAACATAGCCTATCAACGGTTTGCTAGGACATGGTGGGTTAGAGGTTTGACATGGCAATTTGGGAGGCTTGAAAGCAAGTGGTAGGCATCGCAGCATAGGCATAGCAAAAGAGCGAGCAACTAGGCAAAGCAAAGATAGTAGTGATTTCGAGGGTATGATCATCTTGCCTGAGATCCCGCAAGGAAGAAGAACGAGTCCATGAAGAAGAGAAACAGACGTAGACAAACGGGTCCTCACAAACGCGACGTTACCGGATCCAACCCGAAGAAGCAAACACCGGAAAGAAGCACACAATCATGGTAAACAACCCACACATAATCATGGCATGATGCACAATCAAGTATGGTGCATGTGCGGTTTAAATATGCATGGCATGGCAAAGTGCACAAACAATCCTACAAATTAAGTGGACCTCAATATGCAACTCTGTTGCATATTGACGAAACACCACATTCAAGTTATTTAGTTCTCTCTCGTTTATGTACTCAACAATATTAAATGTTGTTAGCATGGCAAGAGGGGAAGCATAAGAAAACTAAACATTTAGGCAAGTTTAAATGAGGCCGGAAATAACAAACAACAAATCCGGTAAATCCCCATATTCATTTAGCAAATTGACGGAAACAACAAATATAATCATTTTAAATGTTATTATTATGATGCGAATGACATTGCAAGTTTTAAGCAATTTTATGAAAATGTTGACATGAGCATGTTATGAAGCATTTGTCACCGTGGTGGAAGAAAGGGGTGCCACGGCAATGAACCGAAAATGATGCCACAGCAACATATCGGTTCTGGTAGCTCATGGAGATACCGGTGCAAAAGGAAGCGTGCGGATGTGCGAAACAAGCTAGAGATGGTGGGGTGCTCCCGACTACCGGGTTCCCACGGGTTAGTGGCATGGAAACGAGTGACAATTCGGGCACGGTGCAAACACAAGCTTCTCAAACATCACACAACATTCGTTCACGGGCGTCGTCTCGGGTTATACCTTCAAAGCGTGCGAACGGGACGGTTCGAGTTCGTCGAGGGAAGTAGTTGTTCCGCGATGGTAGAAGAAGTAGTGGTACAATTGGTCCTCGCCGGTAGTGGTACACATTCGTTTTAAAGAGGTACTTGACACATCCGAGGTTTCCGAAGGCGATGGTAGTGGAACTTGGTGAATCCGAGTTTCTCGGAGGTCGTCAAAGAACTTGGTCAAATACACGATGTGGGTAGACGTTCACTCGACGTCTTCGGCGATGGTAGTTGTACACGGGTCTTCGGCCACGGAAGTAGTCGTACACGTTTTTGTAGAGGTTCGGGGTCAACAACACGAAACTTAACGTCCATGAGGTCTTCGAGGGTCGACGGTAGTGGTACTCGGTCGTTTTGAAGAGGTACTTGGGGTCTTTGAACTTGCCGGTCTCATTCCTAAGCGGTGGACGAACTTGACGGTTCCCGTCGTCCTGGTACTTGGCGTCCGGTCTCATTCCTAAGCGGTGGACGAACTTGACGGTTCCCGTCGTCCTGGTACTTGGCGTTATCATGCGTAGGGGTACTCAGCGTCGTGGTACTTGGCGAAATTTCACGGAGGCAGTCTTGCATCCCTGGATTCAGTGGCCTTGGCAACGACAACAAAAGACAGCAGGGCAGCAGCACGCAGACGATGGTGGATCTGGGCAACAGGCGCGGCGGCGCTGGGAACTGGGCGGACGCAAGCAGGTCCGGGCGGCGTCAGCAGCAGAGTTGGTCAGAGAGAGCAGCTCAGGCAGGAGTTCGTCAGCACGGGGAGGAGGCTGGCGGAGGCCATGGACGCAGCAGCAGGGCGACGCCAGATGTTGAACGGCGAGGGCGAGGGGGATCCAGCGGAGCTCGGGCTCCCGGCGAGAAGGACGAACGAGGAGGAGGAGATCCGGGCGCACGCACGGGGTTCTTGAAGGGCGAGGTCGCCGGGTAGCCGCGGAGGTGGACTTGGCGTGTGCTCCAGCGAAAAGACGGGCAGCGAGGCGTCTGAGGCAGGGAAGGAGCACGGGCGACGCACTTGGGGCCAGCACGGTGGTCTCCATGGCCGTGCGGTCCACGAGAAGGTACATGGCAGCGTTCCTCGCCGGAGGCAGGAAGGCAGCGGCGATCCGGCGAAGCGGTGTAGTAGAGGCAGGCAAGGGGACGCGAGCTCCTGGCGCTGGCTGCGGGGCGCTGTGCGGGTGTGTGTGTGTGTGCGGCGGCGGTGAGGGAACGAGAGGAGAAGCGGGGATCGATGCTAGGGAAAGGCTCTCTCCTCTGCGACTGACGGCGGTAGCGGGAGGACCCGAGGGAGCGATGGGAGAGGGAGAGAGTGATGCGGGAGAGGCCGAGGCCTAGGGTTAGGGCACGCAGGCTGGGCCTGCTGGAGCGCAGCTGGGCCTTAGCAGGCCGGCCCAGCGGGGAGGGCGCCGGCTGAAGGGATTGCGGGGTTGGGCTCTCTCTCTCTCTTAACCTCACTTCTAAGAAGAAAGAGGGAGACAAGAAAGAAAGAAAAAAAATAGAGAGAAGAAAAAGAAGAAGAGGGATTATTTACACGGACTCATAAAAGGGTGCACGGCCCACGAAAAATAGGAGAGGAAAGATTGGAAGATGTCATTCAAAATTCAAATGGTTTTGAACTAGGGCTTGGTTATAGAAGTATCCAAAAATGTTGAGGTTTTTGGTGGAACTCCGTAAAGTGAAGGAAGAATTTAGGGCAAAGTTTGGAGACGAAGAATATAGTAAGAAAAGCATGGAATATTTTGCAAGTGTGTTGCGGTAATTTCCAAGGGATGGAATATTTATTATAGCTCTCTAAATATCGAGAGGATATGTTTTAAAGAGAATCACCATGTGAATTCCCTCAATTTAAATGGATCGAAGATCCATGCAATTTATTTAGTTGAGTTAAGAAAAGAAATGACATGATGGCATGATGACAAGATGCAATGCACATGGTGCAAAGATGAGTGCAATGAACCAAACAAATCACACGACGAACCCCAGAAATCACGGAAGGCATTTGAAGCTCCAGACTTGGGGCATCACAACACTCCACCACTACGAGAGGATCTCGTCCCGAGATCTAGAATGGCACCGGACGGAAAATGGAAGAGAACGAGAAGAGGTAAAACTAAGTTGCTTCTTTGACAAACGAGTGAGACCAAAGAACCTTGAAAAGGTTAAGCCATTTCGAGAAAAGAATACAGCGGAGATGAACGAAGTTGAAAACACTCCGTTAGAAAAGAGGAACAAGGAAGAACAACTTCGGGCAGCACTTCGATTGAAAAGAAAAGGAATTGAATAAGAACTTGGTAAGATGAGAAGATACTTGATGAAATCACAACACGCTGCTTCTGGAACTATTGAATGAATGGAACAAGGGGTAAGAAAAATCTCAGACAGCACTCCGGTTGAAAAGAGATGCAAGGCTTGATAAGACAAAAAGAACTTGAGAAGAATGGCACCACACTCCGGTTAAATGGGTAGGCATTAAAAGAACATGATCTTGACACACCAGATGATGGATAGAAGAGAGCAACATCACCAGGCCTCCGGAACAAAATAATAGACGATAAATAATTGAAATAAAAGAATGGGGAAGAAAATGCCAACTTCTGCCACAAAAGAGCTTGAAAAGGTATCCTTAGGAGTTGGGTTGAACGGAGTTGTTGGAAACACAACAACGAAAAGATAAGCTTGATATGGTCTTATGGAATACAACTCAAAATATGAGGTGACAACCTGCCACTCATGGGAAAAGAATTGGAATGAACAAGGAGACGAGAATGCTATTTCACTGGGAGGATAAATGAAGAACTTGGGTCACTTATAATCACCATAATCAGCAACACTCCTTAGGGAATGATTTTGGTGAAGTATAACCCAAGATAACTCCAAGGAAGAAGGTGACGGGTTTAAAATATCTCATACTTGATAACTTGTGAATCATGAAAACAAGAACTCAAATTATCAAGAATGACATAATACCACCTCTAATGATACGGTAGAACGAATTGCACTCCGGATTGCAATATGAAGAAAGCTTGAGGTTCTTAGAAAAGAATCTGGATGAACACTTCGAGAAGGAATTAAATCCTTGATGAACCCATCATGACGAAGCTTCATGAAGAACTCCAGTAACAAAATAAATGATCAAATGGAAGGAAAGAGAGGTCGAAAACACAAGGTGAATCCTTGCAATGATTAGATGAAGCTTTGGAATGGTATAATTGAAATAACTTTGAACTCCGGAAAAGAAAGATGGACAACTTGAATCGAGAATTTGATGAACCTCCGGAATAAGGAATTAAGTTTACTCGATGAGACAAGAAGAAGAATTACATTATGCGTATCCTTCACCAATTAAATTGATGACAATCAACAGATTTGACATATTACTTATTCTCGTAGAAAAGATTAAGAGAGACATAACAGAAACTTAAGAAAGGTCTTCAATGATCCACCGGTAGGATTGAAAAGAACGAAAGAGTTGATATGATGACGAATGACGAGAACTCTTGCACAAACCACCGTAGGAATTGGAAAGAAAGAGTCAATTGAGATTATAACGAAGGAAGAAGAATCTTGGAAGAGCCACCGGTAGAATTTGGAAGAATGAATAAATTGATATGATAACCAAGGAAGAGAACTCTTGAACGAACCACCGTAATAATTGAAAAGAACGAAGATGCTCGAGAGAATCTAGATACATGAGAACGAAGGGATCACGAACTGATTAGAGATCACTTGAATGAAGCACCGGTAAGATTTGGAGAACCATGGCTGAAAGCTGAGAATGAACAAGTCTTCTGAGATGATGAGCTCCGGATAATCAAACTGAAAAGACTCCTGAATATCTCCTAATGGGTGAAAAGGATTCTCACAATCGAAAATAATTATGAGAGGATGGCAACAAGCTAGCACCACGAATCTCTGAGAGAACGGATAAGATATGGAGGTAAAACTCTTCTTCGGTCTTCAAATGATGAGAAAGACGACGAGAAACACCACCTTGAATAATTTAGACACTCTGGGAGAATCAAAAGCGAAGAGGTTGAGCCAACTATGAAAAGAATTTGAAAGATCTTGGAGAAAGGCATTTGACTGATGATAACTCATTCTTACGTCAAACTTTGAAAAGAATTTGATTATAACTCCGAAAAAATAAGAAGAGTCAGGTAAGATCCTGGGAAAAGACCTGTGGGTTAGGGCCCACTCAAAAGATACACCGTTGAAATGATTTAAAAGAGAGGTTCCACCGGTTTAATTAAATGGGTTGAATGAGATAACATCCTCAAAATAGCTTGAATGGGTTAAGAGTGGAAACACGAATCTTCGAACTATCTTCAGCACTCCGGAACAAATGAATAGCGAGAGGTGAATGATTAAGAATTGCACCGGCATGAGAAGCATTGAAACGAGGAAAGGACATGATCAACAAAGCTTGAATTGAAACCACCGGAGAAGAAAAATGAGTGAAGAGTGACAAACTTGAAGCTCCGTTAGAATCTTCCCGAGAATCACCGGATAAGAACATTGAAGGAAAAGAATGGAGAGGCTTCACAACAATAAAATGATACTTGAATAATAAATATGGTTCCTCGAAGAAACAAGGGTGGGAGGGAGGGAAAACAAAGCCAACTTGGGACGGATGAAATGAGCACCGTTGAGAAGAACTGATAATTGATCTTGCGGATGTTGAAAGATCGGATCCACTTGAAGAGAAAACACGCCGGTTGAAAAAGGATTGACATGGCAATCTCGATTACCAAGAAGGATTAGTATCCACATTGGAGTATGAGAACACCGCTTAGGAAAGGTATGGAATCAACATTTCACTTCGAAGCAACTCGAATACCATAACTGAAAACAAAACAAAGGATTGGCTTGCGGAATAAGCCAGAACAAACATATGATAGAGATTTCGTCCGAAGTTTTCGTGGTGGGGCCTACATGGGCTCGATCATACAGCACCATCATGTACAAGGCAGTGCACATGACATACGAAGCGTCCCCGAGTCGGCATAGCCAGGGACTCTTTAAGACACAACGAGACCACTGTAAAATCGACCGTGAATAGGCGGACCACTAGACGTCGAACCCCAATTTCATATCATACATCTGTCGGAAAGATATCCTAAGAGCTACTTGATTCCCACCTATGAAACTCCCGAACCTTTCCGGTTATGCAATCAGGTGTTGGGGATACAGGGGAAGCATAATATCTCACCCAAATCTAGCAAATCCTACATCCAGCTGTATCCATCCTTCAACACATAACCGAGAAAAACTTCGAAAACCATCTACCTCAACCTTCGAAAAGCATCCATTATACAAGTTATGGCAATACTCCCGAACTCCCGCCCCAGTACTGGGTGGCGTCGAGGTTATCTCACCAACGAACTGCATAAAAGAGATTTTCGATGTCGGCGTACTAAACTCAGGTATTCCAGAACTGCAACGTTAAAATTATGATGACAACACCTCAGAGCTCAACTCCCCGGGACACTTCCACAAAACCCCTGACAGGAGGCACCAAGACAATGTTCTCATCATAAAACCATCGGAACGATTCCAAGATACCCGCGTGATCCTAAATTTTTTTTAGTGAAATTTGAGAAGAGAAGAGTCAAAACTCTACGTCAGGATGCCTTACCAGAGCGATGAAGGGACTGGGGAGTAAAAAGAATTCCTAAACTCTCCGATATATAATTCCTAAAAGACTCAAAACATTTTTCTAGACACAACTCGGCCGCTAAGAACGATCAAGCAATGGGGCTCCTAAGGTCGAGGAAGGCTCTGATTACCAACTTGTAACGCCCTCGATGCGGCTATATCTCCCACGTGTCGAAGCACGACTTAGAGGCATAACCGCATTGAAAGCAATGTCGCAAGTGAGGTAATCTTCACACAACCCATGTAATACATAAGGAAAAGATACATAGATGGCTTACAATCGCCACTTCACACAAATACATGAATAAAGCATTACATCATCCAGATACAGTCAAGGTCCGACTACGGAACCAAAATAAAAGAAGAACCCCAAATGCGACAAAGGTCACCGATCGACCCCAACTGGGCTCCACTACTGATCAACTAGAACGAAACAACACAACGGACAAGATCTTCAACGAGCTCCTCCTGAGCTGGGTTGCGTCATCTGCACGGACTCATTGGCACCTGCAAACTGGTTTTGGAAGTATCTGTGAGCCACAGGGACTCAGCAATCTCGCACCCTCGTGATCAAGACTATTTAAGCTTATGGGTAAGGTAAAGGTATGAGGTGGAGCTGCAGCAAGCGACTAGCATATATGGTGGCTAACTTACGCAAATGAGAGTGAGAAGAGAAGGCAAAGCATGGTCGATAAAAGTATGATCAAGAAGTGATCCTAAACAACCTACGTCAAGCATAACTCCAACACTGTGTTCACTTCCCATACTCCACCGGAAAGAGACCATCACGGTAACACACGCTGTTGATTCATTTTAATTAAGGTCAAGTTTAGGTTTTCTACAACCGGACGTTAACAAATTCCCATCTGCCCATAACCGCGGGCACGGCTTTAGAAAGTTCAAATCCCTACAGGGGTGTCCCAACTTAGCCCATCACAAGCTCTCACGGTCAACGAAGGAATAGACCTCCTCCCGAGACGTTCCGATCAGACTCGGTATCCCGGTACAACAAGACATTTCGACAGGGTAAAACTAAACCAGCAACACCGCCCGAATGTGCCGACAAATCCCGATAGGAGTTGCACATATCTCTTTCTCAGGGCACATCGGATTGTCTAAACTTCTGGTAGGCCAGCCCAGAGTTGCCCCTGGTGGCCACCGGCAGCTGACAGTTTGGACCAACACTCAGAGGAGCACTGGCCCGGGGGGGTTAAATAATGATGACCCTTGAGTCCGCGAAACCCAAGGGAAAAAGAGGCTAGGTGGCGAATGGTAAAACCAATGTTGGGCATTGCTGGAAGAGCTTTACTTAAGGCGAACTATCAAGGGGTTCCCATAATAGCCCAACCGCGTAAGGAACGCAAAATCCGGGAACATAACACCGATATGACGGAAACTAGGGCGGCAAGAGTGGAACAAAACACCAGGCATAAGGCCGAACCTTCCACCCTTTACCAAGTATATATATGCATTAATTAAATAAGATATATTGTGATATCCCAACAATTAAATAAATGTTCCAACAAGGAACAGCCTCCAATCTTCACCTGTAACTAGCAACGCTATAAGAGGGGTGAGCAAAGCGGTAACATAGCCAATCAACAGTTTGCTAGGACATGGTGGGTTAGAGGTTTGACATGGCAATTTGGGAGGCTTGAAAGCAAGTGGTAGGCATCGCAGCATAGGCATAGCAAAAGAGCGAGCAACTAGGCAAAGCAAAGATAGTAGTGATTTCGAGGGTATGATCATCTTGCCTGAGATCCTGCAAGGAAGAAGAACGAGTCCATGAAGAAGACAAACGGATGTAGACGAACGGGTCCTCACAAACGCGACGTTACCGGATCCAACCCGAAGAAGCAAACACCGGAAAGAAGCACACAATCATGGTAAACAACCAACACATAATCATGGCATGATGCACAATCAAGTATGGTGCATGTCCGGTTTAAATATGCATGGCATGGCAAAGTGCACAAACAATCCTACAAATTAAGTGGAGCTCAATATGCAACTCCGTTGCATATTGACGAAACACCACATTCAAGTTATTTGGTTCTCTCTCGTTTATGTACTGAACAATATTAAATGTTGTTAGCATGGAAAGAGGGGAAGCATAAGAAAACTAAACATTTAGGCAAGTTTAAATGAGGCCGGAAATAACAAACAACAAATCCGGTAAATCCTCATATGCATTTAGCCAATTGATGGAAACAACAAATATAATCATTTTAAATGTTGTTATTATGATGCGAATGACATATGCAAGTTTTAAGGAATTTTATGAAAATGTTGACATGAGCATGTTATGAAGCATTTGTCACCGTGGTGGAAGAAAGGGGTGCCACGGCAACGAATCCGAAAATGCTGCCACGACAACATATCGGTTCCGGTAGCTCATGAAGATACCGGTGCAAAAGGAAGCGTGCGGATGTGCGAAACAAGCTAGAGATGGTGGGGTGCTCCCGACTACCGGGTTCCCACGGGTTAGTGGCATGGAAACGAGTGACAATTCGGACACGGTGCAAACACAAGCATCTCAAACATCACACAACATTCGTTCACGGGCGTCGTCTCGGGTTATACCGTCAAAGCATGCAAACGGGATGGTTCGAGTTCGTCGAGGGAAGTAGTTGTTCCGCAATGGTAGAAGAAGTAGTGGTACAATTGGTCCTCGCCGGTAGTGGTACACGTTCATTTTAAAGAGGTACTTGACGCATCCGAGGTTTCCGAAGGCGACGGTAGTGGAACTTGGTGATTCCAAGTTTCTCGGAGGTCGTCAACGAACTTGGTCAAATACACGATGTGGGTAGACGTTCACTCGACGTCTTCGGCGTTGGTAGTTGTACACGGGTCTTCGGCCATGGAAGTAGACGTACACGTTTTTGTAGAGGTTCGGGGTCAACGACACGGAACTTGACGTCCGCGAGGTCTTCGAGGGTCGACGGTAGTGGTACTCGGTCATTTTGAAGAGGTACTTGGGGTCTTCGAACTTGCTGGTCTCGTTCACTTGACGGCGGTGGACGAACTTGACGGTTCCCGTCGTCCTGGTACTTGGCGTTATCATGCGTAGGGGTACTCAGCGTCGTGGTACTTGGCGAAATTCCACGGAGGCGGTCTTGCATCCCTGGATTCAGTGGCCTTGGCAACGACAACAAAAGGCAGCAGGGCAGCAGCACGCAGACGATGGTGGATCTGGGCAACAGGCGCGGCGGCACTGGGAACCGGGCGGACGCAAGCAGGTCCGGGCGGTGTCAGCAACAGAGTTGGTCGGAGAGAGCAGCTCAGGCAGGAGTTCGTCAGCATGGGGAGGAGGCTGGCGGAGGCCATGGACGCAGCAGCAGGGCGACACCGAATGTTGAACGGCGAGGGCGAGGGGGATCCAGCGGAGCTCGGGCTCCTGGCGAGAAGGACAAACGGGGAGGAGGAGATCCGGGCGCATGCACGGGGTTCTTGAAGGTCGAGGTTGCCGGGTAGCCACGGAGGTGGACTTGGCGTGTGCTCTAGCAAAAAGACGGGCGGCGAGGCGTCTGAGGCAGGGAAGGAGCACGGGCGATGCGCTTGGGGCCGGCACGGTGGTCTCCATGGCCGTGCGGTCCATGAGAAGGTACATGGCAGCGTTCCTCGCCGGAGATAGGAAGGCAGCGGCGATCCGACGAAGCGGTGTAGTAGAGGGAGGCAAGGGGACGCGATCTCCTGGCGCTGGCTGTGGTGCGCTGTGCGTGTGTGTGTGTGTGCGGCAGCGGTGAGGGAATGAGAGGAGAAGCGGCGATCGATGCTAGGGAGCGGCTCTCTCCTCTGCGAGTGGCGGCGGTAGCGGGAGGACCCGAGGGAGCGATGGGAGAGGGAGAGAGCGATGAGGGAGAGGCCAAGGCCTAGGGTTAGGGCATGCAGGCTGGGCCTGCTGGAGCGCAGCCGGGCCTTAGCAGGCCGGCCCAGCGGGGAGGGCGCCGGCTGAAGGGATTGCGGCTTTGGGCTCTCTCTCTCTCTCTTAACCTCACTTCTAAGAAGAAAGAGGGGGACAAGAAAGAAAGAAAAAAAGAGAGAGAAGAAAAAGAAGAAGAGGGATTATTTACACGGACTCATAAAAGGGTGCACGGCCCACGAAAAATAGGAGAGGCAAGATTGGAAGATGTCATTCAAAATTCAATTGGTTTGTAACTAGGGCTTGGTTATAGAAGTATCCAAAAATGTTGAGGTTTTTGGTGGAACTCCAGAAAGTGAAGGAAGAATTTAGGGCAAAGTTTGGAGACGAGGAATATAGTAAGAAAAGCATGGAATATTTTGCAAGTGTGTTGCGGTAATTTCCAAGGGATGAAATATTTATTATAGCTCTCCAAATATCGAGAGGATATGTTTTAAAGAGAATCACCATGTGAATTCCCTCGATTTAAATGGACCGAAGAACCATGCAATTTATTTAGTTGAGTTAAGAAAAGAAATGACATGATGGCATGATGACAAGATGCAATACACATGATGCAAAGATGAGTGCAATGAACCAAACAAATCACACAACTAACCCCAGAAATCACGGAAGGCACCCGAAGCTCCAGACTTGGGGCATCACATACTATTACTCCACACATCGACCACTATCCAGCATGCATCTAGAGTATTAAGTTCATTAGAACAGAGTAACGCCTTAAGCAAGATGACGTGATGTAGAGGGATAAACTCATGCAATATGATGAAAACCCCATCTTGTTCTCCTCGATAGCATTAATACAATACATGCCTAGCTGCCCCTACTGTCACTGGGAAAGGACACCGCAAGATTGAACCCAAAGCTAAGCACTTCTCCCATTGCAAGAAAGATCAATCTAGTAGGCCAAACCAAACTGATATTTCGAAGAGACTTGCAAAGATAACGAATCATACATAAAAGAATTCAGGGAAGATTCAAATATTGTTCATAGATAACCTTGATCATAAACCCACAATTCATCGGTCTCAACAAACACACCGCAAAAGAAGATTACATCGAATAGATCTCCACTAGAGAGGGGGAGAACTTTCTATTGAGATCCAAAAAGAGAGAAGAAGCTATGGTGTTGATGTAGAATCCCTCCGTGATCGATGCCCCCTCCGGCAGAGCTCCAGAACAGGCCCCAAGATGGGATCTCGTGGATACAGAATGTTACGGTGGTGGAATTAGGGTTTTGGCTCCTTATCTGATCGTTTGGGGGTACATAGGTGTATATAGGAGGAAGAAGTAAGTCGGTGGAGCAACAGGGGGCCCACGAGGGTGGAGGGTGTGCCTAGGGGGGGGGGGGGTAGGCGCGCCCCCAAACTCGTGGCCTCCCTGTTGGTTGCTTGACGTAGGGTCCAAGTCTCCTGGATCATGTTCGGTGAGAAAACCACGTTCCCGAAGGTTTCATTCCGTTTGATATTCCTTTTCTTCGAAACCCTAAAATAGGCAAAAAACAGCAATTCTGGGCTGGGCCTCCAGTTAATAGGTTAGTCCCAAAAATAATATAAAAGTGTATAATAAAGCCCAATAATGTCCAAAGCAGTAGATGATATAGCATGGAGCAATCAAAAATTATAGATACGTTGGAGACGTATCACGCATGCATGCGTTATTCACATGCATTCCGCAACCGAGTTTGTGTGCATGCATCTGTTGTGTATGTGTGTTGTGTGCCTCATGCTATGCGCATTTGTGCATGAGTTGGATCGGCATGAGTTAGTGCGTTGGTGTGTGTACATGCGTGGCTGCATGCGTCATGTACATGTGTGGCTTCTTGCATGGCTATCAATATAAACTAATAAAATATCTTCAACTTAGCATCATGATGTATCATCTCTAGTGGTTAACGAAGAGTTCATGTTCTTTTATTTGTTTATAGGCGGGCAGGCGGCAAAAAATAGGGGAAAATGCACAATGTTCCTTGCACACGCTCCACCGCGAGGTTCCTTGCTCCTTCTCGGTCGTCAGAATCTATGTTCTTCCACTCTTTTTTTACGTGAGCTTTGTTCATCCTTTTACCAACAAGCGAGACATCTAGCATCAAGGTGCACGTGTCATGCAAGAAAATGGAGATAATCAGATAAGTAGTGCGTGAGTCGTGCACTTTGATGGCACCTAGTCAACGACGAAGCACGGGATGGTAGCCATGACATGGTTAGCCCTTTTTTGGAGAGAGTACGTACTACTAAATAACTTTAATGTGTCCCGTCAACTCGCAGAATGACGAGAAGCTTGCTTACTATGCCTTCTCCCTTGCCAACGCGTGCGCGGTGGCTGTCAGCACGAGGAGAAACTTTTTCTTACAAGCGGTGGACGTGCAGCAGTTCATTTGGTGTTAGATTGCCAGAAGTACTACTGTAGTACCACCATTATTGTTCGACTTCGAGAAGAGGTGAAGAGCCAAGCGCAAGGCTAGCCATAGTGGGAGTAACATAGGTAGGAGTACCTCCTTTTTTTATTCTAGAAACAACCACATGCAAATATTGGAGGGTAGCAGCACAACAACTGAATCAAAAATCGAAACCTTCCCGCCGGGTGCCAGCTGAGCCCGCTGCTCCACACTGATGGCTAGTTAGGGCGACACGACCTCTCACTGCTTCTGCCATTGAAGCGGCGCACCGACCGAGGGCACCGCCCGCTGCACGCCCGACATTTCAGACTACACATACTTTGTGAGACAAAAGGTGGGGCCATTATTAATGATATCGTATTATACTAAAGGGACTAACTATTGCAAGCAGGCTCTGTATTAGGTTGGTTCTAGATGATGTGTCAACTTCATATAGCCAGATGTTGGCTATACTGAATTTTGGTAGCACCGCACAAAACTTATATGACTGCATCTACCTGCTATCAGCAAACCTCATGGTGCTCTAGGTATTCCTACATTCGTAACTAGGTACAATCACCACCGCAAGATAAAATAAGCTTATTCGTACATTGACTTGCTGATTGCAGTGTGGAACAATCCTATCATGTGTTGAGTAGAAAACAAGCAGTGCAGCCGAAGGTGGAAATTAACCAAGGACTTATGAAATTATATATAATCTTCCTCGGGCAGGTCAGTATCCCCTTCGTCCAGATGATCATGTTTTGTCATTCTGAGCTATTGATATGTTCTACTGTTTTGCAACACCATTTAAGTATAGTTCTTGTTTTCCTATCTTTTCAGATTCAGGACAATGAAGATGATTTCAGGGGAACTGCACAATATTGACTCATGTTGAGTCATCTCTATTGCCTCATGTGTTTGCTGCAAAGGTGTCAGCATCAATTGCAAGATGAGGCAGCTAGCTAGCTGTGGAGTTGCCAACATGCTCAAAGTGCTCGCAACATTGAGAAGAAACAAGCATGCCCAGGAAATTAAGGAAATTAATGCGTGCGCAGGGAGGCCCTTTGCTCAGTGAAGCATCGACCGGTTTTCTTTATTTCCACACCTTCTCACAACTTTGTATTGGTTATAGTATGGTGAATCATTGAGATGCATAAACATGCCGAACTTTTGTTCTTCTGAATGTTAGTATGCATACTGTTTCTTCTGAAGCTTAGTTTAATATAAATGTTGACTAGCATGTGAACCTTCACAATCTAGTAAGTATGTTGTAGGCCTGTTATTTGACACCCCACTTCGCCGTGCTACGCGACCAGTGTGAGTATCTGCATCCAGTACCGCATCCTCTAATTTGGTGGATGCCAAGTTGAAAAAGGTTAGCGATGAGTAGCCATAAGCTGGAGGCGTCTATTTTTTTCTTTCGAATGGGCAATAAGCTTGAGAGCTAGAGAGTGTCTCTAATGGGCTGCCTCTAGTGTTAAGGCCATCCAATACGAAACACGGGCAGCCGACTGGGCTGATACAAAAGCCTATCCATCTTAAAGCCCATTTCTTTTTGTTTTTTGCGAGGAGAAGTCCATATTTCTTGAAGAGGGGGCGATCCCAGAAAAACCCTCCTTCCTCCTCGCTTCCACTTATACTGCAGCTCTCTGGACTCTCCCGCTTCCGTCGCCCCCCAATTCCCCCAGCTCCCCATCTTCCTCACTCGTCCAAAAAATCCCCGCTCCCCTTCTTCCTCACTCGTACAGAAAACGCCTGCTCCTCTTCTTCCACTCCAACAGAAATCCCAAGACCTCCTTCTTCCCCAGTCACACTTCCACTAGGCTCGTCTCTAGCAACTCTGCTCAAACCCGTGAGCTAGGCGCGACACCCACAAGGAAAATGGAGTCGGCTGGCCCCAGCACCAAGAAGATGATGCTCCCGCCTGCGGCGACGCCGGTTGTAGATCCCGCACCCGGCATCGCAGGGAGAAGCGGTGACCTCCCACCCCCACCCGGATCTGAGGAACCGGTAGAATCTCCGGTGGACCGCATCAGCGATCTCCCGGACGTCACCCTTGAGGAGATCATCTCGCTTCTCTCCACCAAGGATTGCTGTCGCACACAAGTCCTCTCAACTCAGTGGGGCCCTCTATGGCGCACCGCACCCCTCAATCTCGACTGTCATCAGATATCTGTCCTTCCTGAATTTGATCTCCTCAGAGCCATCGTCTCCTCTTATCAGCAGGGCCCCCGTTCAACGCCTCTGCATCCCGACACGCTACCTGCTGTCAACACCCGGCATAGTGGACACTTGGCTGACATCCCCTGAATTCGGAAAAATCCAGTAGGTTGAGTTCTACCATTACCACGAACATACCAACAATTCGTGCCCACACCACCGTTGTCCATCTCGCGGTTTTCCTCCTCTCTCCACACGGCCACCTTCACCCGGTGCCATCTACCAGATGATCTGGTACAAATGCTTCGACTCCCACTGCTAAAAAAAACTTTCTCTTGTGGTGGTTTATCTGTCGGAGGCCTCACTGCACAACATCATCCACTCCAGTTGCCCTGCCTTGGAGCGCTTGCTGATTGTTTAGGGAATAGAAATCCTTATCAGTTATCTCCAAATAAAGTCGCCTCACCTTAAAAACATTGAAAATTGTTTTAAAGGATAGCAACTCATCATTGAAGATTCCCCTTCACTTGAAAGGTTGCTCCTTGATAATTGTTATAAACCTTCGCAAATAACTATCGTCTCTGCGCCTATACTGGAGACCTTGGGTGTAATTCGTGATCTGTTTAATGATCACAAAGAGTTGCTGTTTGGATCCTCACTTTTTCAGGTATCGTATATTATCATCTACACATTTGTAATAATAAGCTACATTTTTCATTTGTGCGCATAAGTTTTATATCATCTTGGAGTACACTTTGGGTACTAATATTATGTTCTATGCTCATTGAAGAGTTTGTCCATGGATAGCCTATCCATGCTGCTGGATTCTGTCAAGATATTATATCGGAATGTATAGTTATGATCTGAACATAATTATTGGCTTGCTGTGATGCTTTCGGTCTCTGGAGAATTTATATATGGAGGTGATGATTTCATGCACATTGAAAGACTGTATATATTGTACTATAATTAAATGTTCAGCTGTTGCTCTTTCGACATACTCTTTTTTCAGACCTTAACTGTTTTCAAATCTTCATGTCTACTTAGGTACTGCAAGTACATGTACAAAAATGTATAACCAATCGGTGGCATAATAAGCACCAGGATTTCTCAGTTCTCATGACATTCGTTTGACAATAACGATGGAAGGATATGCATCCAACCAGGCAAACAGAAGCTTTGTCACATTCTTCCTGTTGAATGCGAGGTTACTATTGTCCCCCAGGCTTAAGTTTTACTGCAAGATATTTCTCACGGACGGACATGTTGAAGAGCAAAAAAAGTACTTTCAGGTGGACAAATGGGCTTCTAAATGTGCTCGACTTCTATTTACAACAAGTTGTAGTCATCGTGCAATAAATTTTTATGCACAAGATGTTGATTTTATGGATCAGACCGATCCATTTTTTTGTGACTACGAAAAAGAGTGGTTGGGTTAGATGTTATTGCCATGTTCAATCTGGGTTTTGTCTAAAAATTTGATGAGCGATTAATCCTTGGGCTTTTTGTACCGTTTGTAAGCTTGAGTTGCATGTTGTTGTCCTCGTACTCCCCTCCACCTGCCACTACACTGCCGCATCTTCCATGGCTATTGTTCCTTCCCATCCGAGGCCTCGCCGTTGTCCTCCACCTTGGTTCGCTTGCTATGCCCGCCTCCGTCTGGCATTGTCAACATGGTCAACAACTAAGAGGAATCAAGAGATGACTTTACATGGACAGGCTGACATTAGGGACCCACAGGGTCATTGAATTATGCAAGAAGGTGCCTCGTTATTACAAGCCAAGACAAGTCATCGACGTCTCATCTCACACCGGCGATGCATAGGCCGGTGCGGCGGCTGATTTGTTAAAATTACACAATAAGCGGATAACACCAAGGACCCAGCAACTCGCCTAGTTGATTTTTTAGTTTTAGAGACGGAGCTCAACTACACGTTGTGCGGGGGTTGTGGCCCATCTAGCCCACGCTTACACTTTTATTTAAGCACATGACGAGCCCAGTTGATATCTTTTTTCTTTCTGGAAATGGCTAGACCAGTTCTTCTTTTTGGAGAACACCAAAACCGAGGCCTACTTGCTTTTCTCAGCCCTGTTGGGCAGCAAATCTTTCAAGACGAGGAGGGAGGGATGTAAAGTAGTAAGAAATGGGCTTCCCCAGAAAATGGGCTATAAGTTGTAAGAAATGGGCTGTAAATTTTTAAACCAAAGACAACCGACAATTGCATTAAAATATCATTTTTTCTGGATTTCTCTACTCTCTATTCTTATAAAAAAGCAAAGCCAACTGGCAATTACATTAAAAAATAATCTTTTCTCCCACAAGATAAACTACTCATACAAATGCATCTTCATGTTCGGTGCAATTCACGGGCATCTTGCTAGTTAAGATTTTAAATTTCATTCATTTTTTGCGGATAATTGTTTTTTGAATTTTAATTTGATATAATTTTTTTAAAATTATTTTTAATGCAACTCGAAATTTCATGATTAAAAGAGTTCGGACCCCACCGAAATATGAAAAATTTCGTTGAATTTTTTAGAACTGCCCAGAATATATGGCTTGTAATGCTAATAAAAAGAATATGTGCTTCAAATATCCTTAAGAATTAGCAAATGGGCTGTAAATTATTAAAAATAATGGCTAATGGGCTGTATCTTGTTTTCCACAGATTTGGAGGCTGACTTCTGGGCCTACTAGGTTGACAATGACGCTGTCCTAATTTTTTTTTGATGCGTATGCAAGGCTTTGTCAACTCAGTCAACACAGAGCAGTGACTGTTGGATGTCCATCCAACGGCTGTCGTGCTTCTTCAATCTCTGATCTTCCCGCTCTAGCCGCCCAAACCAGCGCCGGCGGGACTGCCAGCTCCCTCCTACCGTGGCTGGCAGTTCTGCCGCCAGGCCATCCCTCTACCCACCCGCACATCCTGTTATTTTTCGGCGACGTCAGCCTCACCCCGTAGCCGACCAGTCAGCGCTTGTACACCCCTCACCATGGGCATCCGTTGCGGTGGCTTCGCCGGCTCTGGGTCGTTCCCTTCTTGGGCCTCGCCCTCCACTGCGTTTGTGCTCTTAGCGCGGTGAGGTCAACATGGTCAACAAACAACAGCCATCGAAAGAGGCTGACAGTAGGGGTCCACGTAAGGAAATGCCTCCTTATTACACGCAGAAAGATGATTCACCCACCTGATATCTGGGACCCACCAGAAGGGCCTCTGTATTCCTTGAAAAAAATGTTCCCCCCGCTGTCAACTCGGACCCACCAGCTATATCTTCGCACACAAGGAAGTGCCTCCTTATTACGCACAAAAAATGAATACCCCCCTGCTACCTGGGACCCACCATTGTGGGAGGCTGACTTGTGGGCCTAGTAAGATGACGGGGACGGAGGGCTTTGTCAACTTAGTCAATATGAACGATTCTACCTCCAGTGCCTGTATTATGTCCATCCAACATTCGTAGTGCTTCTTCAACCTCTGGTCTTCTTGCTCCAGCCTCCCAAACAAGCATCGGCCATGCTGCCGACTCCTACCTCCCGTGTTCGGCTGTGTTGCCACCGCTGGACATTCCATCCCTCTACACTCACCCACACCTCCTATTATTCTTCGGCAATGGCAGCCTCACACCGCAGCCGAAGCAGTCAACCCATGTACTCCCCTCCACGTGGGCATCCACTATCGCGTCTTCCCCAGCTCCCCGTCGTCCCCTTCTTAGGCTTCGCCGTCATCCACCGCCCTTGTCGGGACCCCGACTCGATGTCACATCGATCTAGCCTGTAACACCTCATATCACTTTGCGGCCTCACGCACGGTATCCCCACGGGTGTCGCCTTACCTTTGCCCGGGACCGTTTGCGCCTTTTGGCTCACGTATATGATAGTGTCGCTAGCATCCATATGATAAGGAGCCCGGGCTGACATGACTAGTTGTAAACCCAAAGTGGCACAGACTTACAGGGACAAGCATTCATGACCTAGCTTCGAACGTGTCGGTCATCAGCAAGTGGGTCCGGGCTGTAGCACTAGGCTAGCAGGACTCCGGTAAACCGGGCTGTAGCGGGCTAACAGGACTCCGGTACTCAATGCGTGACATTTCCCCGAAGGGACAGACACCGGAACGAAGAAGGACACATGTCGGCTAGCCTAAGTGTTCCAGAGCAGTAGCAAGCTACCATGGCTCAGCGGTAACACTAGGAGACATTTCCCGGTAAGAGAGGCTACTAAAGATAAACAACTAGATAGTCAGATCCCACACATACCAAGCATTTCAATAACATACACACAGTATGCTCGATATGTGCAAATACAACATGGCATCACAACATGACTCTACGACACAAATACTTTATTTAAGGCTCAGGGAGCCATACATAACATACACATAGATACGGGTCACACGACCCAGCATTCAAGTCATACAGTCATACAAACCAGCAGCGGAAGTAGCTTGTCTGGGTACAGACAACTAGTAAAATAAAAGAGGCTTGGAAAGCCTAGCTATACTACGTGGTCCTTCACAAGCTCAGGATCACCACCTGGGCCTTAGCCTACTCATTGATGTCAACGTCTACGTAGAACCCATCAGAAGGGGTTGCAGCGTCTTCTGTAAAAAAATAGATTATAGCAACATGAGTACAAAGGTGCTCAGCAAGACTTACATCAGATCCTACATACATGCATATTATCAAGAAGGGTTGGTGGAGTTGTTGCAGCAAGCCAACTTTGACTCTTGGCTAGGCTAACCTATGAGACTCCAACTTGAAATGGTTTTGCGCACACGAGTCCACTACTCACCACTTCAATACACTACCGAGGATCCACCTCCGTCTTCCTACGGAAGATCCATCCTCGGCACTCACACTTATCTTGAGGCTTTTAGTAGTTTCCATTTACTTGTCTATGAACTGTATAGGCAACCAAGTAGTCCTTTACCGCGGACGCGGCTATTCGAATAGATCATGATAACCCTGCAGGGGTGTACTTCTTCATACACGCTCTCACCACTCACCGTCGTTTACACGACATGTACTCGGCAACCTTCAAGCGGAAGCCCAACGTGGGTGTCGGCCACGACCTACCTAATCACCTAAGCCTCCAGTCCAGGTTTATCGCCTATCCTGGTTCCAACCGTAGGGAGTCCGGCCGAAGTTTCCCATACGGCCCCGAACGATGTGAACAGGGTTCCCGAGATACCTAACGGGTATTCGGTACACCCGGCCACGTACCTACCGCATCACAGCCCACCCCTACGGTCAGCGCTGTCCACGGCCTCCAGTAGGCTACAAACACCAGAAACTACTTGCAACTCCTGGACGGAGAACTAAGGTGAATAAGAAGCCGAGAGGGTCCATTGGTTTCGGGCCCAATGCATGGTAGTAGCTGATTCTTAAATCACACATACAGATCTCAGTGCTTAAGGTCGGCTTCAATGAAACAACCCACCATGTACTCCTACATGGCCTCTCATCGATACCTTTACCAAATCGTGTTCACCACACCACTCCTATTACCGACATAATCATTTCACTCTAGTCCATCACCCAGATGAACCAGACCTGACACGACTCTAAGCATAGCAGGCATAGCAAGGTAGGAGCAACACATACATATGGCTCAATCAACTCCTACACATGCTAGTGGGTTTCATCTAGTTACTGTGGCAATGACAGGTCATGCAGAGGAAATGGGTTCAACTACCGCAGCACACAGCAGTTTGAAACGCGTTGTCTTAATGCAGTAAAAGAGAGCAGGGGCGAGAACATGGGATTGTATCGATATGATCAAATGGTAGGTTGCTTGCCTGATGGTTCGACGCACTGATACGGTTCTTCGTTAGGGTAATCACGGTACTCCTCGGAGGCAGAACCTGTCGCAAAGGACACCGATACACAACCATCACCAAACAATGTGCAACAATATGATGCATGCATGAAACATGGCAATATGAGTGTGTTGGGCTAATGCAACTAAAACTAGAAGGGTTTGAACTAATTTGAACCAAAGATTCAAATTTCAAACTCATACATGGCCCTTTAAAGTGTTATATCCTGTTCTGCGTTAAACATCAAGTTAATTTGTTTAATCATGCATGAAAATAGTACAGATGGCTAGATTGCATTTTTCCGATCATTTTCATATATAATTTGTCTGATTTGGAGTTACAGATTAAAAGTTATGAATTTTTGAAGTTTAAACTATATTCTGGAATTTCCTATATTAGATTAAATCCAGAAAATCAATTATTGCGTCAGCCTGACGTCAGTGTGACATCAGCAGGTCAACGGGACACGGTCCGGGTCAAACCGGACAGTGGGTCCCGCGTGTCAGTGTGATTAGTTTAGTTAAAGTTTAATTAAAACTAAACCTGTTTAATTAACAGGGCTGGGCCCCACCTGTCATTGACTCAGGGGAGTCAACCAGGGCCCACCCGTGGTCAAACCCGGGTCAGCTGCACCGGCGTTTAGCCGCCGGCGAGCCCGACGCGGCGGCGGAAGTGGTTTTTGCCGTTCCGGCAACCAAACGAGCCGCGGAGGCCACCGGAGAGGAGCTGAGGTCGAGCCGCAACTCTTGGTGGAGTCCGTTGGGGTCGGGGTGGCCGGAGTTGGCGCCGGCGACGACTTTGGCGGCCACCAGAGTTCGGCCGAAGACGAACTTGATGCTAGAGGGGTCGGTGAGGCGCGGGGAGTAGCTAGCTAGGTCCTACGTGACGCGGTGAGCATGATGGACACCGTGGAGTGGCCGGAGGGTGACCGGGAGCACGTCGGCGACGAGCTCCACGGCGGTGGGTGCGGTTGAGCTCCGGGAGGTCGCTACACGGCTCGGGAGCGAGAAAAGAAGGGGGGGGGAAGATGGCTAAGCTCACAGTGAGTGTGACGAAGCCCTTGGTGCGGCCGGGGACGGACCGGAGCGACGACGGCGTTGAAGGGGATCTCCGGCAACGGCGGACTCGGGCGAGGTCG